>NW_010208900.1:0-20332 GCF_000695765.1 Mesitornis unicolor | reverse complement strand
GATGCCGTGCCGGAGCGCGCGGCCCCGGCCTCGCCACGCTGCTGCCCTTCTGCGAGCTTCAGATGGCAGCGGTGCCCGCGAATGCAAAGTGTCTGCTTTAGACTAATTAGGGGGATGATTTGTGAAACACTGGCTATTTATTTAATTAATCACCGGCACAAAGCTATAAAACCCATATTTTAAAAATCCCTGTTAGTTTGCCATGTGGTTAATAGATTGTGGCACATTAAAAAGTGACACGGTGATGTATTAAAAATGTTCCACCTAAGGTTGGCTAATGTCCTCGAGGAACTTAAGCTGTCTGCTTTATGCAACAGAAGCATAGGATTAGAGGCTGATCTGTTTAAGGATTGAATATTTCTGAAAACATTTGTCTTTTGTATAGCATCTGTTCATTAAAATACATCACGGCATATTTCTTAACGTACAAACAATGTTTATGGTGTCGTTTTAATTATAAGTTTTTCTTGCATTTTGTTATTACAAAGAATAACTCTATTCCTTAGTATTAAATTGTAATGTTTATTACTAAGTAAAATATAAATAATTCTTCCAAAGTAGGCCATTCCTTCTCCTCGCTACGTGGAAACTAAGGATTTTTTCGTGCAGTGAATGGATTTTCATTGCAGCCGTAGCAATTGTGTTTTGATCAATCTGGATGTGTGTTTGTTCTCCAGCAGAACTGGCACTGAACAGAAAAGGGTCCCTGTCCCGGTCAGGTCGGTGCCCCTGCAGCCGCTGTGAGATCCGGCCCTCGCAGAGGGGCAGCTCTGGGGGCGCTGGGCTCTCCCTCCCAGCCACACGCCGTCAAGGGGGGCAGCGCTGAGGGTGGACGGGGTCCGTCTGCCCTAAAACTGGGAGCTGTGGGGAAGCAGATGGGGCCTGGGTTGCAAAGGTAGACTTGGGGTCTCTCCCTCCGTTCTGTGTAAAATTGGTCAAAAGAAAGTAGTAACAAGGAATCGTGTTCGTAGCACTGTAAGGAAAACATTTTTAAGTTTAAAGCAGGTTGTATAAATGAGTGTGTGCCAATATGATCGAAATACGCCCTTACAAGAATTGTGTGTCTTATTCTTTGCTCAGGACTTCCATGGTTTTATTAACTATGGGAGTGTTTGCCAGGACGGAGGAGGCAGTCACCTGGAATACTTGGTTGCGTGGTGAAATGTGTAAATCGGAGTTTTGAGGTGCAAGTGAAGGTTTGCTTAGGTGGAAGTGTGGAAGGAAACTGTCCAGCTCTGGAGGTTCTGTTTCTCAGCTGTGTGTTGTATAATTAACTGGTACGTTAGGAGGGGGGCTGGAATAAAACATGAGTATGTTAATGCAGCCTGGAGCTGATGTTGTAGTGATCATTGCAATGCAGATAACGCATTTCTCATAACTGCTGCTGCCGACTGGAGCCTTCGAAACATCTGGACCTTTAATTGAAAAATAGTGCGGTGCTCTACAAGGCAGACACGCTAAGTGAAGTCAACAATTTAGAATAAAAAATAATAGTGTGTTATTTACCTTGTGGTTAAATATTCATACTTTGTTATGCTTTGCGTAACGGGAAATTACTGGGTTAAATTTTTATGAATAGTGACAGTGTGAATAAGATAAATTAAGTATTTAACAATGTTAATGGAATTTTACATTGTGATCTGCGAACTGCAGCACGAGCTAGGGGATGCGGAGGAGACAGAAAGGGCCAGCCCTGGAGCCTCGCTGAGCGGCGAGGAGCGCGGGCGCAGCCCAGTCCCCGCGCTGGTGAGGAGGCGGTTGTCCCAGTGCCTCACTGGTGGCATTTTCCGTGAATGACTCACAAGTGATCGTATGGCTGGAGTCATGAGAAATACACTGCTGGCTGGACCACCTGATGAAATAAACGTCGTCTTGGTTTGCCGTCGGGCGTAGCGTGGTGCGTTGGAGAGTAAAAGGGATGGAGCTACCCCGTATTTTCACACTGACACCAAGAGTTAGCGTTATACCTCTGAATATTGATATCACGTGCAACTGAGCAGGCATTTTCTCCAGATCTGTTACAATACTGCACAAATAAAATGCACAGACTACGTTATAAATATTTAACCATGGTATTGTGCTAGATGCACCACAATATACTGGGGTGCTGAGCTGATGAACGCGCCTGTCCTGCGCCGCTGCTTCCAGTGCCTTTGCTCTTGGCCGTGTGCCGGCAGTGGCATTGCGTGTGGGGCGTCTGCCACGTGCTTGTCGAAAGCTTTGGAGATATTTCATCATCTGAACTTGAAAAAAACCAACATCTTTTTCAGACGACCCTTTTTTTTCCTACTCAGCCCCTCAAAAGCTGTTTTGCTTCTGAGTGAATATGACTGACTGCTTTATTCGCACTTATGTTGGGTGAAGAAATAATTGCTCTGATATTTTAATTTTATTTTCAAGTTAAGAGCTTAGAAAGCAATGCTTTTCAGTGGTCGTCTTAGAAAAATATGGTCCTTCATATTGCCATAAACATCTGTGCTCTGCTCTGTTAGAACTTGGTTTGTGCTGCAGATGCTGAGTTAATATATTTTCATTTTTTCCCCTTAATGTATTTGCTTTATGTTGTTTAAGTACATACGTGAGTAAGTTATGCTTAGGAGGGGATTGCTGGATCTCCTGGTGCGTTAAATACCCTGTCACCTCAACCAAAAACCGTTTCACTGAGCTTAAAGTGAGAAGAAATTTTACATTTGGAAGAGGATGAGCATTTGTTTCCATTTTGTGTAATGTTTAGCATTGTTTGCTGGGAGGTGAGTCAATGACTTGAATTAATTATAATTACTGACGAGACGTATACTGATTGAGCAAATAAAGTAGTAAGCTCATTCGTGCCAAGGCTATCTAATTAAATGCTAACTTTGGATAAGCTAGATGTGCATGAAAGATTAATTTTAAGAGGTTTTTATGACTCCCACTAAATAATGATTCAGTAAAATCTTTGCATTATATCATTAGAACATCTAATCTTAAAGTGATATAACATTTAGTCACAGAACTCTATTGTACAGGAAGATGCAGTAAATTATTGTTGTTGAAAATTAATCACTTTCCTCTAAGAAATGTTTATGGACTTTGTTTTAATTTTCCACTGCGGTGTGCAGTGACACGAATCAGCCGTGGGAGGGATGCGGTGCACTCGTGTTTCTCGTGGACGTTCCTGGACGCTGCCGAGCTGTGGTCGGAGAGCGCTGGACCCGCACAGACGAGCGGTGCCCAGTGCCACATCATTGGCAGGAATATGGGTGACCACAGCAACCTGTCCCACAGTGACAGCATCTGGTGGTGGAGGGGGCACACGTTTTCTCGGGGACTTTGAGTAAAGGTTGATTTTCAATCTTAGAAAGGCTTCTTCTTTTGAAAGGATTGGTAGAGTTTAAATACGTGCTTTTTCTTTTTTAATTTGTGTTTACATTTAAAACACATTAACTTTATTACAGACTATTATTTAATGATACGCACACTTCTAAAATTGTGTGTAGCCAGCGAAGGTCACTCTACGTGCGGTTTTCCTGCCATAGTTGTGGTAACCACTATTTATATAATTAAACACCACAGCTTGCAAATACGATCCTAGAAAATCCATGAGAATTCATCATTTGAGTTGCCTGTCATATCCTTCACTCACACTTTCGTGTCTAGAAGTACCAGGAACATATGTACGTGCTGGTGGTGCCACTTATGTTCTCGTAATTAGCCCAACTGCTAATTTCATATCCCCAGATACCACTGTACTGTTTTTGGCCATCTTTGTTTTGGACAGCACGAGAAGCACGGGCTCGCAGGAGCAGGGGTCTTAGTACCAAGTTGTTCCTTCAGGAGAAATTTGTTTCTCAATGAGAATAACTTTCCTGATCTTGGCTGCTGTTAGTTACATAAATATACATCGCTTAATTTAAATGACAAAAACAGGAAGGAGAAGGTGTGTGAGCTCAGCAGCCTGTTCTGTTCAGCAGTGTCAGATAAGGGACGTGGTTCTGTGCCGCTGTTGAGCAGCAGAGCAGAGCTGTGGTGTGATGTGATGTGATGGGCCAGGGAGCTCCGGGTGCAGCCACCGAGAGCTGTGAATGCACAGACGCAGAAAACAGCAGTACAGCGGGTGTTTGTGTGCACCACGTTAGCAGTGATTTGGGAAATGGTATCCCTGGGTTTTGCCTCCTGCTGCCTGTTACGCTGCACAGCGCTGTGTCTCCTCCCGTGCGTTGCAGGTGATGAGACATCCTTGCTTGGAGCGAGGTGAATGTGCTACAGAAACCGCAAACGGAAATTTTCATCAGACCAGGCTGCAGGAGAGCACTCGGTCGCCTTAATAGGATCCAATACTAAAAATGCCAAGAGTTTTTTACTTATTGTGTGTTTTCTGTGTATCCCGTTACTCCTCACTTCCACACAGGATTGGTGGAATGTAACGTTTCTAACAATAAAAGTTTAATGGAATCAGATTTGTGATTTCCTAGAAAATTAACGAGATATTTTGTCAATTTTATTCCAGACTTCATTTGTCAGAATATACAGTGTCCAGTGACAAGCTAAAAGAATTTTTTGACGAATTAACTATGCCACAGGTGACAGATCAGGAAAATGTTAATTTAACAGCCCCTTTATGCTTCCCAGATTTATTGGAGGCTATTAAGGAAACTCCAAATGGTAAGGCCCCTGGCCCTGAATAGATTTTCCATTGAATTTTATACAGGATCTATTAATAAAGTTTGATGCTGCCTTTTTGAATATAGGTAATTGTACTTTATCTTCTGGGTCTCCTCCACATTTACAGTTTGAATACAAGTTTTAGCTGGGAGAAAGAAGCAGTTCTGCCTGCAGTGCTTTCTGCAACGTGGTTCTGGACGATTCCCCCTGAAGAAGGGATCCCAGCACTGTGTAAACCACGCGTTAGTGGGAGTTAACTGCAGTGTGGCTGGGGCTTTGGCTCTTGGCAACTGCAGCCAATAATTGGATCCCTTCTACTCAGTCCCAGCACCCCCAGATCCCGACCTAACGAGCTTTGCACAGGTGAGTAATTGAGCTCTGTGGGACCGCCACACAATTAGTGGGTTGAGAATCGGAGCACGAGTGTGGATTCAGTCTGTGCTACAGATGGGCTTCTGATGGCTTGGATTTCCAAGGCTGGTTCAGAACAAACGCCGCCGATTTGCCGTGAGCACAGCGGAGATTTCCTCCCCTGGGCTCAGGGATCAGCCTGAGCCGTGCCCACGTGTCCTTAGGCCGTGCCAGAGGTTCCTACCTGGGGTGAGAATGAGCGCTCCCACCACTAATAGAAAGTCTAATCAGCTTCCAAATCGCAGGCTGCAGCCTCTCGGATATCTTATGGCAATCATTTTCCCAGGACTTCTGGTTAATAAAAGTAGTTCACATTTTTAAAGATGCTGAGTGCAGCAGTGCTGCTCATGAGCCATTTCCCAGCGCTGCTGCTGGTGGCGTTGCTCCCGGTGTTCAGCAAGCAGTTGGGATCCCAGCACGCATACGAGTTTGCCCTGGTGTAAGCCCCAACTCGTCTTGGTGTTCGTGCTGAGAGTGTGTAAGGAAACGAGGACATCGGTAACGGGGGTGTTTGCACTAGCAAGAGATTAAAACAGCCTGGAGCAGGTGGAAGAGGTTTAGAGATGGGGAAGAACAAAGAAAAGTGTGTTTAGCGAGGGACAAACCCTGAGCAGTGGGGCTGGGAAAGGTCGTACAAGGCAAGTTCCCATCTTGTTCATGGCAGCTGTAAGATCGGGGTCCCTAGGACATGTTTATTTTAGAAATACATGTGTTTATTGGATTATGAGCTTATAAACAGTCTGTGCTTGTAGTGGTGGCTAATGGAGTAATCTGCTCTCTTTGGTTATTAGTTACAGCTCTTGGCTCGTTTGTCCGCGCTCTGGCTTTGTGCTGTGTACATCAGTTGTAACCTTGGCACCGACTCGCACATCTGGTTGTCAATTTTTCTTGCATTTTCCATCATCGGGACCAAGCATTACTCATGGTTCTGCCATCCTTGGATTTGAATCTGTAACTATCTTGGCATACCAAGGAGTCGCATTAATTTCCTTGATAGCTGCTATTTGCTCATTCAAATGCAAATCCAGTTGAAACAACAGGTCCCCCGTTCTGACCAGTATCTCCAGTCCCCACCATAGCAGGAGCGATGCTCGCAGTGCATCCATACATCCCCTGTGAGCCTCTGCTCCTGGGCAGAGACTGGGATAGACCTTGAGACTGGGGCTTCGTTACCTCACACCAGCATAATTCCCCTCACAAGTAAGTCCCGTAAGGAGAAAAGCAAGAGGAGAAGGGAAGGAAACAAAGCCCCGTATTTTTTAGCAGTTGTGTTACGTTGTGATTGCCGTGGGGAGGTGAGGCTGTGGGTGCAGGGGCTGTCACAGCAGCTCCCCAGCTCACCCAGGGCATGTCCACACACAGCGAAGCAATGTCCTGTCTCTGGTACAAATCTAACGGTTCCTTCTGAACGAATAAAACCGATTTCTTCTTACCTTAAGAGCATGGGGGGACGCAGTATCTGCACTATAAAAATGCTTTCTTAACAAACAAATTCATTATATGTGGATGGATTTTAATACTTTTAGCTATGCTAGTATGAATAACTTTAATCTTTAAATTCCTATTATTTCTCTAATTTATAATCGCACTGAAGGATCAAGTGGTTTTTAAAAATATATTGAAACTAGCACATGGCGTTTAACTCCCTGTTTTATATTCTCACCATAGATTTATTGTATTCAATCCCCTTGTTCTATTACTTAGAATTCCAAGTGATTAAGTCGAATAATGCTTCCTTCTCTCAAGGCCCATATAGAGCTGGGTCGAGACGCACGGTTACATCAGGGGGCTTTTGGGCAGGGGATCAGGATGTGCAATCTCTTTTCTCTTTCAGATTACTGATGTAAAGATGCAGTCCTGTCTGCAGTAGATGAAACATTTTTTTCTTGTAATGCAAACTTTATAGATCTTTGTGTTGCTGCATATTTTATGTTTTATTTAATTGTTCGTCTGTGCAGTGCCAAATAGGTTTTTTTTTTCTTTATTGCAGTAATTTCCAATAAGATCCAACATTAGTTAATCCTTTGGTTGTCTTCAACTAGTTCAAAGTGGTTCCGTGACTTGCTTGCCTGTGTGATTTTGTTCTCTTGGCAAACCAAGGTCAAGCCTCAGGTTTATTTTAAATGTCACCTTAACCTCCTCGTATGGGGACAGTCTTTAAGTGGGTATGATCATTAGCACCCGGCACTGGCAGGGGTTTCTTCCAGATCCTGCAAGAACGTGGGATCTCGCGGTGGAGTTCAGACTCTTAATGGAAATCTGTGAAATCGTTGCCAAATGTTTCATGCCATTTTTGCAGATACGTTAAACAGCAGTCAAAGAATTGGAATTTAACAGTTCAAACTTCTTCCAGTTTTAAATCTTTCTACTGAAAAGAATTCCATCCAGCCGAGATTTTGTGCTGGCTCCATCATGCTCTTTTATACGTTCTGATGAAATCTGTTTTCTTGACAGGGTCATGTTGGTACAACGGCAACCAAAAAAATCGATGTCTACCTCCCGCTGCACACCAGCCAGGACAAGCTGCAGCCCATGACCGTGGTGACGATAGCGAACGCCAAGGTGCATGACCTGATTGGACTCATATGCTGGCAATATACAAGTGAGGGACGGGAACCAAAACTAAAGTAATGCTCTTTCTTTACTACCTCTTGATCTCTAATTTTCTCCTCTGCAGCCTTTTTGCATAATGAAATGGATTTCTGTGTCAGTGTTTTTATAGATAAATCTTAGAGAAGCCACCTACACATTTATCAGTATTTCCTTTTGAGCGGTACGCGTGCAGCTGTATCCATTTCTCTTTCAATTAAAGTACTGGGTACTGTGTAGTGATAAGCATATGAAAGCATGGATCTGTAAACGAATCCTAATTTCAAAACACTCTACGTAAAAATAATATGAATCTTGTGCCTTTTGGTGTCACAGAGACATCTTTTATTTCACATCCCATCTATTTTTCGTAGTGTTCGTAATGGCTGAGATGACAAAGATGCCAAATAAAGCCCAGAACTCACCTGGAACAACTCTTGTTTGTCCCGAGAAGGTGCCAGGCCCTGGCGCTGGTTTGACTACACGGCACCAGTTCCTGCACTGATCCCAGCGTGAGGAGTGGCTGTACTGGGACAGTGGTCTGGGAGTGCTCTCCTGGAGCCGCAGAGCAGATGTTAGCGATGGCGAGATTGCCTGAAAATGAGTCAGAATTCTGTCGTAGGACTTCAGCATCATCACTTACGAGCTCTCTGCTGTCATTTTGCTGACATAATGACTTTAATTCATTACACGCATGTGGAAATATTTCAGATTTTCTAAGAATTGACAGGTTATAGGGGCTAAGGGTACTTTTCTTTCCAGATTGTCATCCTGGAGATAGCCTTAAAATAAAGATGCACAAATAAGGATCCTGAAAACAAAATAAATACCAGTTTTCTTTGAAATTGTGAACAAAATGACATTCTTTAATTCAAAAACCTCTGTGCATGTTTTACAATTTCTACAAGGTGTTTTATAATTTCTACAAGACTGAAATTCTACATTGATTGGCTCTTTGCTGTAGAGAGCAATGTCTGTGTTGCCCTCAGAGGTGTTAGCTTCAGTTGATCAGTGGATTTTTCAGTATCTTTGGTGATCATTGCTTACATTGTCATTGCAAAAGACCTCAGAGATTCTGTGACTGAAGAACAGATGAGGTTTGCAGTGCAGGAGTAGTGGTGTGTTCAGTGAGAGCCATGACTTTGTCGCGGTGGTGACAGAGGTCCATGAAACGGCCGCATCTGAGCAACTTTGGTTTTAAAACCCTTCTGTAAAATACTTTTGCTTCTGCTGAGTCATAGAACATAAAATAAGAACTTAAAATCATTTATTATGGAGTTATCAGTAACAAATAGCAGTGGGTGACTTTCCTGTGCAAAGAAGGTGAACAGTTCTGTTTGGTTTTTTCTCCATAAACCCATTTTCACTTTGTTGTTCCAAGAATATTCGATGAATGTGGCGTTTGGTTGGGGTTTTTTGTACTGAATTTTGCAGTTTGCTCTTTCAGGATTTTCCAGAAGTGTTTGAGGACTTAGTAGCCGTCCCTCCTGTTGAAGCACAGTTGTGAGGGGAGAGGGAGGCACCGAGAGGTTGCTGGAGCTGCCCTGGATTAGTCAGGATTAGGATTAAGATTAGGATTAGGATTAGGATTAGGATTAGTCCTTTCTGTGTGGCAGAGGTAGGGCAACCCGGAAAAGCTGCCCCTCCTGAAAACGGTTTCTTGGCTATGGTTGCCTTGGATATAGGATTTCCCTTAGCTCTTCTCAGCAGGTGGATGAGATGTTTCAGAGATTAAACGCTTTTGTCTTTGGTTTGTCATTTTTTTACACTGGAGAAGAAATAGAAAATGATTTGCAGATGTCGCCGTTTCATTTGCTGTTATTAATTTCTGTTTGTTAGAACACAAGTTCAAAAGAAGTGTCCTTCGTGTATGAGTAGCTTATTTTTTAATGAGTAAGACATCACTGGTGTCGGTCTTTGGACACGTGTGTTTTCAGGAGCACAGCACACCTCGAGTGGAACATTGCAGTCAGTGGAGGGGCTCCGTGAACCATCACTGCCCACAGCAAAAGGCAGCAGTGGGAGGAGATGCATTTCCCTCTCTGCCTTGAAGGATGAGATGTTAGGATGTGTCAGAGTGAGGCCGCTCATGGCCTCCTTGGCCGAGGAGGCTGCTAATGCAGCCAAATCTCAGGACAGAAATAATAAAACCAGTATAACCAAGAGCAGTCCAACAGCAGCACTCGAGAATCTGGGTACGGACACTCAGAGGAACGGGCAGAGCCTCAGCACTCCAAAAAGTCTTGTTTTCTCCTGTAGTTCTCAGTTATTTCTCATGTCTCCATCACTTTGTTTTAGCAGTGCCAATTGCCAGTCCTGCAGTAAGGATTGATTTAACTGAAATAATCCTCATCGTTCCCAAATAACGAGAGAGCCTCTGTAGGTTGCTCTTTCTACATTTGCTGTTTGTTCCTGATTTAATCGGTTCAGAGTATAAAAAGACAGAATCTGGATCGTTGTGACACTGCACTAAAATACCTATAGAGAACGCTTCAGATCTGATATGCAATGCATGCAGAATGACAAATATCCCTGCTAGTAACACGATCTGAGAATAATGAGGAGGTTGTAGACTTTGCAATCAAGAGAAACAACCCTTCTGTCTTTAGGAAAAGAACGTATTACTGCCTCATTCTTTTTCCCAAAAGGTAGATGTAGGAGTCTGCAGTGAGTGAGTGCTGGTTGACAGCTTTGAGAACATTTCGTATTCAGTTAGGCTGCCTTTTTTTTACAGTTGCATTGTATTGTCTCTATTCAGTGTCTTGATGTAGGAGCCATAGCAGCATCAGCAGCCCGGGTCCTGGCCTTTCCCCATGAACTTTGGGCATACCCAGTGGACCGTCCTCTTGCCAGCCCCTAACAGATGTGCTGTAACGATAACCCCTGCAAAAAACAAACAGAATCCCTTTCTAGGAATAAATAGCACTGAGGTGCAAAACTCAAATGAACTTCCTATTTTTAGAAGAATGCTATTGCATCTGTCGGTTGCTGTCCTGAACTTCTACATTCTCTGTCCATAGCAAACCCAGGTTCTCAGGACTTTGAACCTTGTAATGTGAAGCCAGGCCTTTGATCTCATCCTGGTGGGGTTTCAAAACAACACAACAGTTTCACCCACTGGACCTGTTTTTTCTGCAGATTGTGACTTTTGTGTTAATGTTCAGGAACCTCTCCATGTTCAAACATGTTTGTAACCCCTTCAGTTTAGGGGATTTAACAGACGTCATGTGTTTCCAGTGTGACTGGGGGAAGAGAAGTTGTTGTCGCACCCTTTTTTTGGCACTTGGATCACTTTGAGATGGCACTGAACGTGCTCTGTTGCCTGTGTGTCTGCACCTTCCTCTGGCTTTAATGCAAATTAGGCAGATGCATCCAGTACCAAATGAAAGCGTTATCTTTATCTGTACAGAGCTTGTAGTGCTCACAGCACCACTCCCAGTGGCTTTGGAGTCCATTGAACTGGGCAGAGTGGGCAGGCGGAGATCGGGGTTTGAGCTCTCAGTGCGGTAGGAGAAGGACCCAGCAATGCCCGGGCAGCTCTTGTGATGCCGGCAAGGTCAGCTCTGCCCGAGATTCACTTTCTTTTTGTTCAGCTTCTCCTCTTAGGCTGGCACCAGCGCACCCACGCAACCCCAGTGCCGCAGATGTTTTCCTCCCATCGCTGCCTTGCACCAGTTTCCATCCGAGTTCTCCAAGTGCTTTTGAAGAAGTTGAAAATTAACTCTGTAGCAATGTTCCCATTCCTCATCTCAGTCCAGAGACTCATGAAAGTTTAACAGTGTTGCAGAATTTTCAAAATTCTCAGTGACAAACATTGCTGTTTTGTCATACCTTTTTGTTAGGAAGTGTACAGCTTACGTTAGTGATAATGCATTGTTATTACCTGTTTTATGTACTAAATGTCTTAGTTGTGACAAGGTGCATATAGATCACCTGGACTGAACACTCTCAGTAAAGCACAGTTGCGACCAAAGGTTTGTGAATTAATTGAGAAAATTGCAAATCAGGTAGTCAGCGAAATAATTCATTGTCACATCCAATCAATAAACTTTGTAAATCAACTCATTTAATTCAAAAAATGATCTATATAGATCAAGCGACCAATTAAACAATTAGCATACACTTTCCAATTAATTAATTTAAGCATCAATCATGCAATTAAAACTCAAAATTCAAACTGCAGAGTTTAGAAACACCCTGCCACGTGAACATTCGAGCTCTACTTCATGGCTCTTGAGAACGCCTGAACGCTGACAGATTTACAACAAGGAGTACAACATTTAAATAGTAACATTTGAAATATATTTTAATGTGAGGAAAATACGATTAACGCTGTGGTATACATAGATCGTTATTTCCCTGTGTGGAAAGAAAGAGGCTTAGATTTTTCTCTGGTATTTTCTTCACACCGTAGCTGTTTCAAACTTTCTGTGTTACTTGGTTCTGCTTGTTGGTCTATACTAGCTTTTGAGTGCTTGTAGCGAATGGACTTCTTAGATATTTAGAAAAGGTGGCTTTTCCACTCATCACCACTACTGCATTGAACAGATCTTTAACTTTTCCTGTCATGTATTGCACCATTTACCTGCCCGAGCGCATTCACTGCTTGCCAAGCCTACACTCAGTAAACTTTTTCACAGCTGCTTGATCTATAAAGAATAGACAGACACTGCTTGTTTGTCTTTAATTCTGAAATGTGATGGTCATAAGTAAATAAATTTTCACCAATGGAAAATTATTACTTTCAGCTTTATGAAGTCATGAAACTCTTACAGACCTCTGTATATTCTAATCACTGTCAGTGTTTTGCTTGCAGTTCAGCTAACGATGAAGTAAGAATTTACTCGGAGGTTTCGGGATCTGTTGGGACTCTGGGCTGTGTTTCTCTCCGTGCCAGCAGTGGATTTTAGGTGTATTCCCCCTGTCTGCTGCTGCGTTTTGTACCGCATTCAGCAGCCAGCACCGCTGGGCTCAGTTGTGTGAGTCCCTGCTGACTCGGCGTGGTTTGTCTGTGTTGCAGCGACAACGTCAGCGCCTACTGCCTGCACATCGCCGAGGACGACGGGGAGGTAGACACAGACTTCCCCCCGCTGGACTCCAACGAGCCCATCCACAAGTTTGGGTTCAGCACGCTGGCGCTGGTGGAGAAGTACTCGTCCCCGGGGCTGGCCGCCAAGCAGTCGCTCTTTGTCCGCATGTGAGTATGGGCGCCTGCTGCCCACTGCACCTCAGAACCGTGTTGCTGCCACCTCCCCAGCTGTTTGCTTTGCTTGTCTTCATCTGGATGGAGAAAACCCTGACGAATGCTGCATGTTTTATCTGAACGAGGGAGTGTGTCTTTCACCTGTGTGCACTTCTCTAGAGTCAGTGCTGTTGCCGTGAATTTGGCTTTTTTAATTTTATGATTCTATGATTGTTTTATCTTGAAGATAATCCTGCATTTTGGATATCTCCAGAAAATTCCCAGTGGGTATATAGAAAGTTCTGTTCTGATTCCATGCAGTCAAAAAGGCCCACAAGTGCTTATTGCAGGCAGACCAGTTAAGACGCCTGTATCACTACAAGTTGATGATTTTTCATCTGGAAAAACTCCCCTTTCTTCCTCAGCTGCCTCCTACCTAGATCCCTGCTGCCTGCACTCGCTACAAGAACTGGGATTGGTGTTTAAATGCAATGAACTCAGGAGATCTCAGATTTTGGCCCTTAGCTCAGGGGAGGTAGCAGTGGTGTGGAGCCTGGACCCCCCAGCAGCATCCTGGCCTGGCCAGTTCTGACTGGTGCTTGTAGAGGAGTTAAGGTCCAGCTGCAAATCCTGCAAAAGAAATGCAAAATCCTTTGCTTTACCGTGGTTTGTGCTGACGTGAGGACCTTCTTCTAACCTGGGAGGTCCTGCTGGTTAGAAGTAGGGTAACTACATCATGAGCAGTGCTTTTCTGAGAGATTTTTTTATCTTTTTCTGTGTGCGCATGTTAATCTGAAGTTGCTTGTACTTCCTGTGAAAATAGTTATTTGTAGATGGTTAGATTTAAATTAGAATTTTTAATGTGTCCCCTAGAAGAGAGAATGACTTGATCATCCCTTGAGTAAGAGACTGTTACTCCTGTGGGTTTAAATGAGTGTGCTGTCTTATTTTTGTAGGGATTTGTTGTAAATTCTACATCTTCTTCCTCGCCTGTCGTCCTACCAGTGCATGTAATTGTGTTTTTATAATTTGCATCTTTTTTTTTTATCTCCTCATGCTGAAGTATTTCAGCTGCTGCTGTGTCAGGCTTGTGACTGGTAATGTTTATTAATACTGAGTCACTGTTGGACACAGTTGATGCTTTGAGGAGCTCAGTGAGGGAGCGAGTGTTTCATTTCGGGTCCCACCCCTGCGCAGGGGCTGTATTTTTGGATGCGGTGCAGTTACGGAGCCATGCCGGGGACCCTGCTCCTGCAGAACACGTTGTCTGCAGAACTTCACGCACTCAAATCCTGCCAAGGCAAACTCGGAGCACTCGAGTTCCTCATAAATACCCAGCGGCAGTGGCGGGGAGCAGCCCACAGCGCGTTTTATATTCTGAGCTGAGTGTGAATGTCTTTGTGGCCATACAGAGTAGTAAATAATTGAGTTTGATTAGGGAGAGGGACCTCATTATCCCCCCACCTGTGCCCAGCTGGTAGGGGAGGGTCGAAATGAAGCCATTAGCTGTCGCTCTTACTGGCATCTCAAAGAGCTCAAATACATCTGTGTCTTATTTCCCTTTCTGGCACAATCAGTCGAGCGGGCTAAGCAGGCATGACCGAATTTGGCAAGTTCCAAGGACTCTGGCAAAGTTACCCAAGGAGAAGACGGAGGGCAGGCGCTCTGGCTCCTTGCTGCCCATTAGTCTAGCGAGCTGTGTTTTTGGAAGACTTCTGCTGTGGAAAGCAGGACTTGTCCAATGTCAGAGCCAGCAGCCTGCTTTGATGGCGCCTATGATTTGTCAGGAGGAGTCAAACAAAGCGCCGCGTCCATGGAAATGTGGACTTTGTGAGATGATGGAGTGATACCTGAAAGCCTCGGAGCGAAGGTGGCTTAAAATAAATCTGTGCTATCGTTAGGACTTTTTCCCTTGCAAATGTTATGATCACAACTTGACGTGCTCGATCTAATGGTGTTTCTAGGAGTTGTAGCTCAGCTGCCAATTGGCACACAGATGAGATTTGGCACGCGGTCCTCTGCTCTCTAGCGCTTTTTTCTCTGTTGATATTCTGTCTAAATTGCTTTGACTGTCATGTATGTATTTTTCAAAGCAGCACCTCTGCTGTACCTGATTATGGTTTGAAACATTTTAAAAGCATCAGGCTTTCATCATACATTTACAAGTTCAATTCAGAGCTTTGAAATGTGATTTTTTACTTGGATTACAGAAGCCCTCCCCAAAAGGCCTGGTTTTGGTTTTTCCGTTGGTGTAGGTAATCTACAATGTATAGTTTGGGATGCTTATCAAGTGCAAGTTAAGGAAGTCAGTGTAGGTGCCAGTGTTCAGAGGTGGCTCCCAGGGCGAAAGGTGTTGGAGCAGGAGCTGACGCGTTCGATGTCTCCTGGTGGTTCGCAGTGGTGTCAAAATACGGCAAATTAAACCCAAGAGCTCGCAGCGTTACCCAGGGCTGACCCGAGATGCACAAAAGCAGCAGCATTTAGGCTCAGAATAAAACCGTGGCTGGCACAGTAATTCTGGTTCACATCACTGTGCACTTTATCTCAGAAATTACCCAGCTTAAGTTAAGTACATTGCGTCAACTGGGATTTTTAGCCTTAGCTTTGACTTTGTGCTGATCAAGTGGAAATGGTTATTAGTCATTCACAGGCACTTCCAACCACGCCAACCATTTTTTGCATCGGACTCCAAGTGTTATAAATTCCACTTCAGCGTTAAAAAACCCCTCGGAATTAAAATGAATTGCTCCAGATTGGCAAGGCAGCTTTTGAGAAACTTTGTTTCCCGTTCAGAACAGAAGCCTTTTGTCCTTTCAGAGCTGTATTTTCATTCTGTCGCACAAACGGCGCCCGTGGAGAGGACGGTGCCGTTTCCTGCGCCTGGAGCAGCTTCCCCGGCATCGGCGCTGCAGCCCTCGCTTGCTGTTGTTTTCTCTCTCCTCCTCTGAACCTTGCCACCCTGGCTCCAGTGCGGAGGCTGTAAAAGAAGATGGAAAGCCAAGTTACTGCAGAATGATCACTATCATTAACATTCACGGGTGGTTCACTTATCATTCCTGACTGCACAGACATGGCAGCCGTTATGAAACGTCCACAGGTGTAGCACGATGATACATATTACATTGTGCCACAATGGATTTATGTATTCTGTAACAAAAGAAAAGTGTAATGAAAAAATACAGAAGGTAATCCTTTATTCCTCCGCTGCACAATTTATCAGTAATGTCTGTGGATGATAAGTGCCAGGGATTTCCTTTGCTTGATTTAACCTTGTCACCCAGGTATGTTTTGCAAAATGACAGAAAATACCAGCTAAGGAATTTTTTTGGCTTCCAGTTTTAATTGGTTGAGTAGCATCTGCTCCTCTGTCCTGTTTTCTGGTGGGCTGACAAAAAATAAAGGTACTGCATGTTAGCAGAGTCACCTAAAACCTGGAGTTTGTAGTCGCAATGAAGGATGTGCCGCGGTTAGGTTGAGCAAGGAAAGTTCCCGCACATGGTCCATGTGGGGTGTACATCGGTGCGCTGGGGTGCGTGCTTCTGCCCGAGGAGCCCCGTGGTGCTGTTGTCACACAGGGGCGGTCACGGGGGTTGACCGTGTTTTGGGCGATGGGGTGCGGAGGGTGGCTCAGGGCTCCTGCGGAGCTTCTCCCCCTCGCGCTCTGACAGCCAGGGATGACGCAGGATCTCTTTGGTCTGGGCTTAAATCCGCTCTTGGCTCAGATTTGTGGGTTTACTGAGTGTTAAAATGTTGTTATTGAGGTTCTGCAGTGAATTGTTAGAGAGGAAGAGCACTGCATGCTTGGTGAGCAGAGGACGGGGAGAGCCGGGTGTGTGGGACCCGCTGGCTCTGCTCCAGAGCAAATACCCCAAGGTTTACAAATGTGGGGTGCGCTTCACGTTTCACTGCTCTTGCCAAAGTCTCACTGGCTGGATAGCACACTAAATATAGTAAAGCAGAGTGTTTTTTCTTGTTTTGCTTTGATCAGTTAAATAAACTTTCAGAGATTGTTCTGGGATCAGATCCAGCTCTGAGGCAAGGAATGGCCACGGCCCAGGTTAGTGATGGAGTGTCAGGGAGATCGGCCTGGCGGGAGGAAGGACCGACCGGGTCGGGATGACCTGATTCACGAGTGGGGCCCACGGCAGCGTGTGAGGGTCAGGAGTCGAAAATCTTCCCTTTTCGGGAGGTTGCAGACAGGCGCTGTGTGAGCGGCCCCGGGTCGGCCATTCCCGTCCTTCGCTTTGCGCCCAGCGGGGAGCGGGGCTGGTCCATGGTGGGGGCTGCAGGCCTTGAAGGAAAACTAATAAAATTGTGACTGCAGTAGTTTTGGCCATAGAAGGTTTTGGGAGACTGGCTTCACCTTTGCCAGTTTGTTTTTCCCTGCAAAATTTTAATTTATTTTCCTGCATTTTGGTTGCAGTTCTCGGGCAGCCTCCTCTGTGTATTGCAGAGCATTAACTGAAGTACCTGAAGGCACCAGATGTCTTTTGAATCGGTGCTCTGGTGGTTGAGTCCAGTATGTGAGGCTTTTCTTGTAGTGCTTCATTGACAAACATCGTGTCATCTAAATAACAGCGCAAAGGCAGTTTCCCTTTTGAAGCGTCATTGTATGAGAGGTTTTTCACTTTAAGAAGTCCACTAGATTTAGCTCAGGTTGGTTTGTAGCGGAGCTGTGACGTTGCTGGGAAGCGAGGTGAAGGACCAGGGACATGGATGTGGACATGGGTGACGCTTCCCGCCAGAAGGAGGGAAAAAATAGGTGCATGAAAAGGTTGGGAATATTTGGTTTGAAGACAAGTAAGATAGAGTTATAAATAATAAATGGTCTAGAGAACATAAATTTGGAGCTTTTAGGCAGTTCCATTTTGCTGGGAACAAAGGGAATTGAGAACAAAACTCAGATGAGACGAGCTCACAACAGATGGGAAGGAAATGCCAGTTCATACCAGTGACCTGTGGGGCTGCGTGTGCGGAGGAGCTGCCCGAGGAGCCGGGGGCTGCTCTGAACACATCTGATGTGTTACCTGCAGCGCGGCAGGCATTTTATTGTGTGCCGCCTGAATGCCCGCCCGTGGTGGGTTTCTTGCCCATCTCCAGCCTCTTCCAGCCACCCCAGGCAGATGATGCTGAGCTGCGAAGCTGAGCTGGGGTGAACCGGGCAGCAGTGAGCAGGGTGAAAGGGGCCGGTGCTCTGTTCTGGAGGCCACAGGAGAGTACGAGGGAGCCGCAGGGCTGCAGGCTGGTGGTCAGGGTGGGTGTTCAGGTATGGCAGGGCTTGGAGATGTCCTCAGTTCCTCCGGGCTGTCCCAGCCTGGACTGGGATTCACCTCTGAAGTGATCCGGGCTCCCCTTGCATTCCCAGCGTTTGTGTCCCCATGCCATGCCACACGCGTGGCTTTGGGGATGTCATTGTGTTGCCTGCATTGCTCCTGACTGCCAGTTGCTTTTAAAAACGTTCCCGCTGTGATCCTCCTACAGGGCTCTGCTCCCTGGTTGCAGTCCCTGGTCTCCAGCTCCCAGGCTCCTCCTCCTGTCCACACTGCTCTGCACACTGGTTCTTTCCACGCAGTCAAATCTGTCCCTGGGGCCAGCTCTGATTCCTGTGCTAACTGCAGTGACATCTACTGACACGAGTGGAGATTGACTGCGGGCTCCGAGGGCACAGCTCGCCGTACATTAATCCAGCATCTCCGTTATACATTAATCCAGCACCTCTGCTATTCCCTTGTCATCGTCCCGGCAACGCCACTTTGCCAGATGTGGGCTGGTGGTCCCTCCTGTCCCCATGCCCAGGCCTTTTGCAGTGTGGGCTCTCCAGCGGGCAGTGGCCAGCACAAGTGCCCCTTTCCTTGAGGTTTAGTGCCGTATGGTCACAAAAATGTGTCCAAAGAAAGCACGTTACGTACGTTTGAAATAACGCTGTGCACGACTGGTGCTGACACACTGCTGTTACTTCTCTGCGCTGTTGTTCTTCCCCTTCTTCGTAATGATCCCTTGCATCTGCCATTGGGATGCCTGTGGAAATGACATTGCAAACTGTTTGTCTGTATGCACTGTGAAATGCCGAGAAGATCCTTGATAACGAGGGGTTGAGGAGCTCCGCAGGTACCTTTGCTCATTTTTTTCTTTTAATGATGAACACAAATTGATCAAAAATAAAGATAAATTAGGCAAATCCTGAACACCTTGAATCTCAATCCGTTTTCCCTGTTTGTCTCTGCCTTTCTGAGGGAGTTTGCTCAGTTTCTCCTTTTAACTTACTTTTCTAGCACAACTTTGTTAGTTGTTGTGCCTAACAAGCCCTTTGCTTGACACTAATGAAAATTGCAGCGAGCTGCCTGCTGATGATTGTGTTGTAAAAATGCGTGTGCATCTGTCTTGCAGAAATGCTGCTCATGGATTCTCCCTTATTCAGGTGGACAGTATGAAGGTCACCATGAAGGATATCTTACAAAAGGCCTTAAAGAGAAGGAAGGGATCCCAGAGAGGCTCAGGTGGGTTCTTTATCATCTTTTCTAGAGGGTAGGGTGTTTTTCCACGAGTGTATTTTATGTCTCTCTTTAACTGCTGTGAAAGATGCTCCGTTTTGCGGTGGGTGTTGTGATTTTCTGCTGTTGTGTGCGCAGGTTGGTGCTGGCTGCAGGCAGCGGCGGGGCTGCGTGATGGTCGCTGCAGAGCCGCACATCCATTACTGCAAATATTTATTTACGATAACAAAGCTATTGGCATTCCAGTCCAGCTAGCGGTAGTTTGAGGTGATGGGTGCAAGTACAGTAAGACCAGGCCTCGACAGGATTTGTACGCTTTTAATTTATGTAACAAAAATGATGCTTAGTGTGGTTTTAAATAATTTAAAGGACTGGTTGTTACCTGTAGAGAAAAAGAAAAATTTACATTCCGCAACGTTGCCAAAACAGTGCTTTTAGAGATAAGACACATCAACATTTTAAAAAAT
The DNA here is from genome assembly GCF_000695765.1 of Mesitornis unicolor. Classification (NCBI taxonomy): domain Eukaryota; kingdom Metazoa; phylum Chordata; class Aves; order Mesitornithiformes; family Mesitornithidae; genus Mesitornis; species Mesitornis unicolor. Next base: position 548 of record NW_010208900.1, on the reverse strand, counting down.
AAAATGTACAGTACTTGATTTTGTATTTTAGAGCTATGCTTTTCCAGGGTGTGGATGTGCATACACATGTGTGTTGGTTATATGTATTTCAAAAGTATGAGGCTGAGAGATCTTTCCAGCAACAAGAAATAATTACTGTGAGAAATTGCACCAGGTCTTGTCACACAACAAAGGGACTTCAATACAGCCCCTCTATATAGTAGGTAAAGATAAGGATCTTGTCTTTGTAAATGAATGAAACCTCCTTATGTACCCTTAGTTTTAACTATGGGAAAAGAAAATAAACCCTGTTCTCTTAGAAAAAGTAGTTCAGTGCAGTTTTTAAACGAGCATATAATCTGTCATGGATTTAATTAGCTATCTTCAGATGAGAGCTGAAGTTTTAATAAAAGTTAGAAGAGATAACACAGTGAAGGACACGGATGAGCTGTCTCAAGGCCATATTCCAAGGGAACGATAAGAGCTGTAAAAAATGGCAGAGGAGAGCAATTGAATGAAGCAATGAAAATCTGATTCTCGTAAAAAAAAAAAAAAAGAAAAAAAAAGAG
>NW_010208899.1:20378-26769 GCF_000695765.1 Mesitornis unicolor | reverse complement strand
GTCTTCATCAACCGAGGCAAACTCCTCCATTTCCTCTACCATCCAATGTCTTAAGAAAACAACCTACATAGACAAAAATGTTCATGTTTTCCATAAAACACCAGAACAATTGGATTACAGTAGGGAAGTAGCTGCTACTATAGGAAACCGACTTTCCTGTTTCAGTATTATTGAATACAAATAATATAGAATTATAAAACAAGCATCTGTTCTTATTGCTTCCTCCAGAAGTAATTATACGTAATTATTTGCTTTGTCCAGAGCAAAAACAAGTAACTTTTTATCTACTGGCACATCAAACTTCAGGTTTAATAAAACAGGGTTTTGTTTCATTTGGGGTTTTGTTGTTTTTTGTTAGGGGGGGAGGGGGCGACGTGGTCTGGTTTTTTGTTCGATTGGTTTTTTTAATCAAGAGGGGGAAAAGGAGAATATGCATACATTTGGTCAGGGAATATTCTCCAAAGACTAGACAATTAAGCTACAATCCAAAGACAACCTTACTTCATACATGTTGGAGAAGCAACAGTGGAACAGGAGCAGAAAAAGTAAATAAGCTGGAAATTATGCTATTTAACAAAAGGGATGATGTAGATTATTATCATCATCATAACACACTGGCTCCATAATGCTTACTTAGTTGTTTTTTTTTCTTGTTTTCTATCTGCTAATGACCACATACTGCAGTATCAATTGAGGTTTTACATATTTATGCAAAAAAAAATTAACTTGAACTACGTACACCTTCAAAACTTCTTACAGTATTTAGGCATCAATCTAATGGGAGGTGTTGTGCAAAATAAAATATTACCCCATCCCAAAGAGCTTATAACTTATACAAAATAAAATGCAAACGGCTTCCAACAATCTACGTTTAAGTTTTACTGCCTTAAGTTTTACTTTTACTTTAACTCAGTATTTACCCTTCTGGCATTCAAATAAATAAGACTGCAGTTTTCAGCTACCAGATTGAAATCCATGTGATTTATTTTGATTTGTTTTATTACTCACTAAGTTTAATCTTACACTTCCAAGCCCTTAATTTCTTGTGGCAAGTAACTCTCATTAGAGTCCAGTGCACACATGGGCAGATGTGACATATGGAAGCACAAAGACAGATGAGGAGGGCAGCCCAGCCCATACTGTGGCAGTTATGCAGAGAGGGGCCAGAAGTGTCTCCCACAACATTCCTTGTGCAATTGTGCTTCCAAGAGTTCTTCCACACAACACATATGGGAAGGAAATCTGGATTGTGGGGTCCAACACCCAGAATATGGGCTAAGAAGCCCCCTGTCATTAACTTGAATCCAAGCACACTACCAAACCACTGGCATGGAGAGATGCTCCCCTGGAGCTCTAAAATTCATCAGAAAAAAACCCAGCAGTTATTTGAATGGTCTTTCTACAAAGGCAATCCTGGAAGAAAAATACAGTTTAGGCATCGAAAGTAGTGAACTCCAGCAGAACCTCAGGAGCCTCAGGCACACCCTGGAACAGGGACAACAATGTTTTCTCAGGCCAGCTTCAATAACTGTGTCAGCTCATCCATCCCACTCTGGAGAGTGCCACTTATTTTCATTATACTCCTAATAAACTATATGGAGAAACACAACATGGCACAGGGATGCATTCTGCTGACAGTTTTCTGTACGGGGAATTTTACTATCCGAGTTTCAGTAAAAGAAAATAAAGCCTAAATGTCAATGAATATCTGAAGTTATCTGGCCACTAGATGGATGTTCATAATAATTATTACATCCTCCCTTCATCTTTACTGTGAATGGCACTTTAAATGTAACATGAGCAGACCATCCCAGAGCAGCCAGCCTGCAACTACGAAGAGTTGTCCCATAGAGCAGCTGCTCTGTTACACATGTTATAAATAAATGCTAAACATTAAGGGATCAGTTCACAAGGGAACAAATCTGTCATGACAAACATGGATAAACACTATGAAATCATTATGTACCTTTCAAACAAAGTAATCTCAATTGTGCAGCAGTGGATACAAGTTCTGCTGAAGCCAACAGTTATTGTAGGAATGCCTTACGTTTCCCGTTTTGAGATTCTACTGTTGTTCCCGAATATAAAACACTGTCAATCACTAATGTCTTGAGGTGGCATTTCTGGTGACAGAGTAGCAGGGTTGTGACAGAAATCAACCCACCAAAAAAACATTTTAAAACACTGCATAATAAAAATACACGTATCAATCCATGTATGAAAAAAAACCACTGATACAAGTTGCAGTTCAGGACTGGCATTCAGTCATTTTTGATTTATGAACTTTTAAACCTCTTCTCCAGTGCATGCAGACAGCCATATAAAGCTGGTGCAAATCTACCAAGTAGGATTGTTTCAAGTGTAATTTAGGCTTCAAATCTTTATTTCTAATTTGCAAGAAGAGAGAACTGCAATTCACACACATCAGAAATACGTCATTCCCTACAGTGAAAGAGGCATTACACTCACCACCTCAGGGTATACAAGGATTATTTTGGCTTAAAATCTATCATGCTGGAGGGCTCTAAACTCACAGTGGCAGATCAATGTGTTACATTCAAGTGCACAAGGCAAACCGTCTTCCTTATTCCATCCCCTTCCTCCTTCCCTTCTTGAAAAACTGAAGCTATTAACTTGAACAATTAAAACCAATGAAAGGTGTTTATTCACAGAATAGGACATGACACAAGCTTGAGGCTCAAGAACAGCAACAACTTCGGCAGTAATAGAGCAAGCCACTGCATCTCTACACAAGAACAATAACACAGTCCAAGACGCATACATCAGCCAGGGCACAGCACTACATCAGAGGAGATTTAGGTAAGATGAGCATTTCCATTCTCGGGCAGGTGACTCATATTAGCCTGCACACCAACAGGTATTCAAAGGGTAACAAAAGTTTGTCTTTAAGACCCAAATGGCAAGAATGGAGCATGAAGCAGTCTTCTGAGTTGCTTTAGTTTCCTGTTTTAAAAATAACTTAGTAAGGAGAATTTTGGGGAGAAATATCCTTGGATACTGTGGTCAGGGTCCTCCTAATAGGCAATAGTGTTTGATGAAAGTTGGCAGATGTTTCAGCCATAGAACAGATTAGACTAGAAAATAATACCACATAAAAGGCAGGAACTTTATTGCATAGAAATGTGAATATAAAGAAACGCAGTGGAAAAAAAAAAAGCATGCTAGTCAAATAACCAAATGTCTATCGATCAAAAGAAACTCTTCTGACATTTGTAATTGTCTTTTAGAACACTACAACAAAACCAAATTATTTTCTAACAGATATGCAAAGTTCAAATAGAGACACACACTAAAAATCAAAGCTACCTTGTCACTGATGCTTAATGCACACAATGTTATCCAAGTGGCAATTTAATACACAATTCTGACCATGACATTCTTGATCCTACATGACCTCCAGTTTCTGCTACTGGATGTTAGATTAAATTCTGACACACATATGCATTCTTCTTACAGTCACATGACAGAATGGATTTTTACCAACCTGGGATTGCACCTGTATCTTTCTACATTCTACAACTTTTCACCATACTGATAATTGTTGTGAAATATTCCAGGTATGTAATTTTGACGGTCAACCTTTCAAGAATTTTTTTTTTCTCCAAATGCATTTGTTTTCAAAACTGTTTAATTATTTTTCCCATTTTCCTTCCTCCCTCTCCCTATTAATATTGCTCATCATTCAGCTTACTATTGAAAAGTCAACACTAGACTGCCCACTCACAAGGTTAGGTTGCATTAATTCTTTATTCTGTGAGCTGTTGGAAGAAAGCTCACTAGGGTAAGGGTAAAACATTCCTCTCATAGGCCAGCAAAGCCTCATTTAGTCCCTGAAGGCACTACGGCAAGACAGGGTGGCTGGGAGCCATCTTTTGAAAAAGAGTAAACTGGGAAAAGGACCTCCTGTGTTTTTGAATGGCACATACAGAACTGAATGGCCTCAGCAAAGAATCCACTTTCACTCAAAATGCTGGGCTGTGGGAATCATCATGCGAACATACATATAAAGGAAATACATAAAAAGGAAACTTCCTCAGAAGAGCAAGACAGGAAACAGAAGCCCATTACTTGGAAGCTCAATCTGTCTTCCAATGTGCTTAGCAGCAGTTCAACAATGCACTGCAGCTTTTTTACAACACTAGGTAAAATTATGACTAAAGCCAGAGCCTCAGAGAAAGGAAAAAAAAAACAACCCACCAGAAAGGTACAAATGCTGATACAGTTGATTAGTTAACATACACAAATAAACATTTGCTAAAATGTCTTTATGCACTTGATCCTGGCTTTAACTTTGAAAGTTAAGCGCTGTCACTGGAGGGAAGTATGACAAGCACAACATGGAATCTGAAAGCCAGAGAAGGGCAGGCGTCATAAACTGTACTCACCTCTAATGTCTGCATTAGTGTGGGCTTAATTGCATCTTTCATCAAAACTGCCAAAGCACCTGTAACTCCCTAAAAAACAAGAGTCCGCATTATAAGGCAATTAATTTTAAGTTGCAACATTTCTGAATTACACTTAAGCTTACACTTAAAACAGGGAAAAAATCTTACACTTCAAAGGACAAAAAGAAAGTGTGCTCACAAACCATAACGGATAAGCAGTGTTACAGTGTCGCATACAGAATTTATTTAGATGTTACCTCAAGAGTTCTAACATGCTGTATTCACAGAGTGTGTCAGAAATAGTAATGATTTTGCAGTGAATACACTTAAAAGGCAGTAAATAAGTAATAAATTCAAGTTCTGCTTTTCTGAGCATCACATTCGAACACAGACTTCAGAGGAAAATGCAGCAGAATATTTGGCCTTGGATAAAAAAAGAACTGGAAAAAAAGTAGTAAAATCGGTTTCTACTAAAGCGTAGCAAGTGTTTCCTTGGGGGAGAGTGAAGAAAATGAGAGAGAGGAAGGAAAGACATTTCTTTGCTCTTTTCATTTTGCAAACTCCCACTATCTACAAACCTCAGTAGACTCACAATGATATAGTATAAGAAACTGGTAGCTAAACAATATCGTTTTCCTTCTTCTGAATTAGTAAAGAATAGATTTATGTTTCTTAATATTTTAATTTTAGCAGATAGGATCAAAACACAAGGAAAAACCAATGTGCCAGCTCTCTCTGTGAGAATGGCTGAGGCTCCATCACTCCCACAGAAGCCGCCTGGTGCTATCTTGTGCCTATACTCAAATACTCTCATTTGAATACGAAGCTGACAGCCTAAATACAAGGAAAATGGAAAACATGTTAAAAAGAGAAATGAAGTTATTGTTGCTTTTCACTTCCAGTTATTGTTGAAGCTCCTTTACTGCTACTGATTGTTTATACTGGTAAGATTATAAATTATTATAATTATTATCTAATTATTTTAGATAACTTAAAAACATACAACAAATCTCAAAACCAATGTTTCATAAAGTTTCATTTAAGCAGTATCCCATAACATTTTCAGCTGTTAGAATATTATCCATAAATGAGTTTACTTTTTATGATTATGTAAAAATAACTGCCACTGCTATTGACTTTGATTTCTTGCATATTAGTAATTTGTAACAGTATTTCTAAAGTGGGTGTGTTTCTTAGAATATTAAATTTTAAAACTGCTCAATATAACAACTTGCTTTATAAAACTGATTTGATCACTTCCAAATCTGAAGCATGTGCAAAATAAAATAGTGAATACCAGGTCCCAGATCTAAGAATTTAGAATTAAATTGAACAAACATGAATCCTAGTGATTTCTTCATTAAACTCCAGTTTATAATTTATTGATTTATCAAACCAAATATATTTTTCCTGTTGATTATAGTACAGAATTTGAATTCATTAAGAAAAGAAAATCAGAGTGTGCAATATACTTATTGAACAGATGTATAAACCTGTTTTTTTGTCCTGATGTTTGATCAGTTCAGCAGCCAGCTGGAACAGAATTTCTCAGACTTGAAGCCAAGTTCTTCCCTTTCCATCCCCAGATGGAGGACATGATGCTCATCACTCATTACTAGTGACACAAAACTATAACAGCTAGCTAAGTTGTTCATCTTCCGTCTCACAGAAAGCAGAACAATGTATGCACAATAGTTAGGAGGTTACAGGTAACAGAAATATCTGATGGAAGAGGTTGTTTAATTTTAAATTTTCTTCCTGTATCCCATTTTTTCCATCATCACATAGCATAAGCTATTCATCATTATGCTGAAAGAGAAACAGCTGCTGATAATTTTCAGCACATGAATACTGAGATAGTTTAGAATCTTACCATGTGAAAGGCAATTGTAAAGCTATATAACTTTCTGGAGGAAAAAAGCCAAATGGAAAACTTTACATCAGATCTTCCAGCTGGTCAATGGCAAGGCTAACTACTTGAGCAG
>NW_010208899.1:18242-20347 GCF_000695765.1 Mesitornis unicolor | reverse complement strand
CACTCTTTCTGGGAAATCTACCTAAGGACAGACATGTGCTAACTCATGCCAAATGTAGCCATCCCATTAGGGGGTTCTGTCATCTACTTCATGCTGGATGAGACACATCCAAAGCAAGCACCCAAACCGCCATTTGCTGACTCAAGCCATGCTGATTGGAAAGAAGGCTTTGAGGGAGAAGAAAAAATTAAAATAAGATTGGGACACCTTTTTCTCCCCTCCCTCTCCTAGAGAGGAATGGCTCAAATCCTGTCTCCTTTGCTTTCTGATGGTTCTTTACAAATCTGATAAAACAGTGAAGCAAAGAATACTTTCTATGCATTTTAACTTTTTGGGAAACTTCATCCATATTAGATATGCATTCTGGACACAACAACTCATTTTATCTGCAGCTGAAAGTAAAGAAAAAAAGATTCAAAGACTCCAGTTAGCACACATTATGTCTATCTGCCTTCCGTGGTTCTTAAACAGGTTTGGTGTCAGTAACAGTCCTTTAAAGCTAAACAGCCAAGAAAGTTTTCATAAGTATCTGATATGACTCTCTCAGAATAAAGTTTACATTACTTCATATCCCCAACCCTCCAAGCAGCCAGCAAACAATTCCCACAGCTCACTCAATACCGTGACACCTAACTCTCAAAGCTATTTAAGGAATCAGGCTCCCACTTACAATTCAGAGCAGGTAGATAATTTTTTATAAATGAATTAGAGGCTTAGACACTTATACACAAATTAAGTGTGTGAGAGCCGAAGGATCATGAGCTTTCCACTAACTCACTGTCAGAAGGAAGAAGTAGGACTCTGAATCAAATGTATTTGGACACACAACCCTCCTGGCTTCCCCCCCTGAAACTGATCCCAAGTACTTCTGAAAATTCATCCACCTATCCAACAGCCATCGGGGCAGGTATGCTCCCCGGGACAGCAAAGATCATAGAACACAAAATAAATTACATACATGACACAGGAAAGGCAAACTTAGATGAAAAGCCGAAATACTTTCAAAGCAAATTCCAGAGGAGCAGTCTCTGAAGTTTAGCAAGAGTGGAAATGAAAGGCAGCATTAGATGACAAGGAAGGTGACAGAGAGTAACTACCATGAAATGAGTAAGAGTTCCACAGACTGAAAGGCAGAGAAAAACCCTTTTCTTTATAAGAAAAATAAGGAAGTACTCGTAACTTCCCTTCATTTGAAACTATAATCTCTAACAAAATTGTAACATTTTTCTACAATACCAGTTCTGTAAAAAACAAAACTCTAAACTGTAAGCTGAGAAGAACTGTAACCACTTGTATTTAAAGTGAAGTATGTGCACAACACTTCTGATGAATTAGAGAAGAAAATATATTCAGCCAACAGACCATTTATAAAAGTAAATATGAAGCTATTTTTTTTGGTCCTAGAATTATTGAAACTTAACAGCACGGCACAGAAAGTAAGTGGAGAAGAAGTCTTATTTAAAAAAATAGTGGCATATTTACTTAATATTCTTCATACCTGCTGAAAGACTGATCTAGGGCAAACATACTCATTTAATTTCCCATAAAGATATGGCATGTGTCCATCAAAATTCTACTACACTGTAAAAGCCAAAAGGCAATATACTCTTAAAAATACTGCACAATGAGCACCACATTTTGGCAACGACTTCGGTATGTTTCATTACAGAGGACAGATATTTAATCCATTACTCTTGTGGAAGGATTCTTCTCAATTCATGAAATATTCAATTTATCTTTTTTCTATTACTCCTAGCCTGCCTCTCCATCTGGTTTATATCTGACAATGTGTATTTTAGGTTTTACTACTGTATTATTATAAATATATTGCATATAAAGTCAAAATTAAGAGCAATTGTGTTTTTGTGGAGTATATTTTGTGTACATCTGGAAACAAATAACAGAGAAGGGTTTATGGTTTTGGTTCACATAGATTCCGATAAACTAAAAAGACTACTGTCAAACATTTAAACTTGCATAAATTCAGTACATATAAGACATAAATCCCAGAAATTTTTTTAAGTTACAGGTAGTGCTGACCAATTCTGAATGGTCAACCTGAGGCAACATAAAATAACATCTCCTGGTTCAAAGTTCTTGGTAGT
>NW_010208899.1:0-18211 GCF_000695765.1 Mesitornis unicolor | reverse complement strand
CTTTCCCATGGATTTTAGGTACTTAGCTCCTGGGTATCAAGCCAGATTGAGGAATGCACAACTCTTCAAGTACTGTAAGAATCTGTGCAGACACAGCATCACACAAAAGCTTTGTGAAAAACACAGGAATAGAATTATACTTTTTAACAAGACATTTTTCTGCCCGAAACATAAAATCACCTTCCTAATCTTCCCACAGTTCTCATCCTCATTAGTAACATACTCTGCAACAAAGGAGGTAGGAGTTTCTGCACTTCACAATGATATGCACCCAAGTCCTCCCTGTGCAGGGTACAAAGAAGAGACCATGCAGAAGATAAAGAATGCAGCAGCATAGCTGCAGATGGTCATAATACATATCCTTGACACTGCGATGAATTTTTTTTCTGGACAGTTCTTCCATTGTGTAATAGAAACACTGCTTTAAAGAAGAACTAGAAACATATGTTCAGCACAAGCGACACTGTCAAATGATTGAGATACTAAGCATAGGAAGTTTGTTTGAAAAAAAGACCAAGAAAAGCAAATAAGTAACAGACACTTGGCTGAGCACTACTTTCATTTCAGGGACATAGTCGAAAAATTTTAAAGTTCTTTGTGCACTGCTCGTAATTTCAGCCCTACAGATGAAACAGACTATGGGAAAGCAACTGCTTTCTTTCATCAAGCCCATCAGCTTTAGGTGAAAAAGACAGGTTGAACATTTTGCAGTATTAATATATTAAAGTACCTTCATACTAAAGTAGCAACAAGATTAAAATAATGTATTTCTAATGTAGTTTTAATGCTAACACTGAATTATTTTAAAGTTTTTGCACATATGTTATAAGTTATCTTATTTCCCACCCCTCTCCATTTGGCCAAGACAAAGTTATGCAGCTGAAGAGAAAATAAAAAATTCAACAGCTAGAATATTAAATGCAGTTCTTCATGTATTCTTGCATAAGTGACAGTAGCTGATTTGCTCTGAATTTTAATGACAACTGTTCTTTGAAATTTTGGTACCCTTATCTTAATTTCAATCTCAAATCCAGGCAAGCTAGATACTATGTTTTGATTTCCTTATTAAACTGAAATCCATTAAGGCTGTGAGGGTATTCTTGGCTTGTGAATTTGCTATCTTTGCAGACAAGCAGGATACTGGTTCCTTTGGTCATGCTAAAAATGCAGTCCACATAAAAGTGACAAAAAGGAAAAAACACACATCACCGGTGTGATACAGGCTGTCACTGCCAGTAGGGTGGCATGAAAGCATGGCTCCAAGACATATCACAGTTGCTGTAACGATATACTTATATGATAAAAAAGGCATAAAAGCAAAGCATTATAATATTTATCGTATTTAGGGTGTGCTGTCAATCTGCAATATATGAAGTTAATTTAGCATTTAGGCTTCAAAATTCAAGTAGAGTAACGTTACAGCAAACAAGTGCCAACCAAAGTGAGCCTACTGGCATACAGGTGAATTGCAAGGGTAAACTGATAGCTTGTGGTTGCACCAGAATCTGCCACATACAGACATGTGTGAGCTTCCAGCTGCTGCTTGCTGAGTCACAGCTTGTCTTATAATTTGATATAAAGAAAGAATGTATTGACTTCTTTTAGAAGCTGAAGTAGAGGATGAGGAAACAGCAACTAACTAATAAAGGTAAAGAAGAACATGTCTTAATGATGTGAAGAGACAACCCTGTCCCAAGCACTATCAGCAACCTACAAATTAGGCTTGTTTCCATTCTGATTTAGTGGTATAAGCATTCATGTGGTAACTATCACTGAAACATCTGAGCACACTTTACAAGCACAGTAGCAAACATTACCAGCTCTCTCAAATAGGAGCCCACACTCTGACTCCATCCAGCACCAAATCTGTTTGCCTTAAGAACTGCAGAAAACTATTCAAGTAGGTTATGGAGATCAGAGACTTCCTGAACCAGATGTTACCAGAGAGTTGAAGAAATGAGCTCTACATCTTGTTCTCATTGTAAGCAAGTTTTGGCCCAGAAGATGATCTTCGATATCTGACTGGGCTGTTCAAAGCAAAATCCTTGGCATGCACCTGCCTTTCTAATGCTTCAAGAGGCAAAACAAACGCATCGGAGGTTATTCACAGGTCTACAGCGCTGAACGTACCAAGTCCTCTGCTGTTACTGGCTCTCCTTTCTTGTTATTAGCCACCACCATTTTCCCAAGCCTTTCCTTCATGTCTTGCAGGCTGGTGGTAAGTGCCAGGATGGCCATAATTTCACTTGCAACAGCAATATCAAACTGAGCCTGTAAAATAGAAATAAGGATCATGAACCAAGTCAAATACTCACAGGGAATCATCAGGAATAAACTCAGGAAAGACAGATTTCATACTGAAATTCAAATGAGTTCTAAAAATGTAACCCACAGCTTTTGAGATTACTCAGACTAGAGTAACTTTGTTCATAGTCCCTCATTAATGTTCTCTGTTACACTTCATTTACTTCGGGACCAGTCTGGCAGAGTGCTTAATTCCTTGGCTTACTTTATCCTTACCAGAAGCTCCCTGAAGGACCAAGAATTCTTTTTCTGTGGCAAAAAAGAAAATCACCAGATGTGTTTTGAGCTTTACTGGCATGAGTACAGAATTGTGTTGGTTTTTGTTTTGTTTTGAATTTTTTTTAATGCTCTCCAAAAGTGTTTTAGTCTTGTTTCAAAAACATTCTTGTTTCATTTGATCATTCTTTTTCTACACAAACTCAAAACTTTAATTCTGTGCTGCTAGGTCTTGTGCTTGACCTATGATAATGTAAAATATATCTTTGTTCCCCCCATTTTTTAAAAATGAACAAATATATAAGTTAAAAAAACCCATCAAGAACTATATGTGGCATAAGTTCTATTGTTCTTGTAGACATACATTCAGACAGTATTTCAGCACAACATAAACTGTAGCCCCTACTTCTCTTTAAGAACTTGCAGTATACATTAGCAGTATTTGTACTAATTTACTATTAGTAAAGCCCAGGCGCATACTGTCAAAATGTAAACAGAGAAGGAAGACAAAGTCACTAATGTATTACGTGAGAGGAATGCAATGTTGGGGGTGAACAAGAACTACAGCTTCTATAGTAATCTCTCCATATTCAGCGATTAAAGTCTACACAAAAGTTTAGTAATTTTCTGTGTCAGAACTCTACCAGATGTATCCCATACTGACTAATACCAGATGAATCTGTACTAATTGAGGGTGTTGCCTGTTTTTAAGAAGCATCTACATGGTGAGTTCTTCAAGATATAATTTTCACCATTCCTATACATTTGCCTAGTAATTTAACAGCTTTTGCCTTTTTTTAACCTATATTCCTGTTTTTAGGTTCTGTCTTGACAGCTACATTCCAGGGTAGCCCTATTCATACTGACCTCTATGTACCTGCATGTTAATCTAAATTTCTGAAGACACTTGAGCACTTTTATGCATTGGGCACAGAGAGGAGAGATATATACCACATAAACCAAAAAAATAATCCTGTAATTGAGATTTTCAGCATAGGGATTCAAATAAAATGCTGAAGTTACAAAGAAGATTTTCTGTATTTCCTAGAAGCAGTTCTATACATAGCAGAATAGCTGGGTACACAGTGAACACCGTCAGCGTTGCGATGACATGGATGCTACTTTTCTAAATGCTCCTGGTAAGTCACTGCAGCATATATAAGACAGGAAATAAATCTGAGAAATCTATGCCCAAAATGAATATTGGAATACTGTCAATTTTTATCTGAATATCAGGAGACAAAAAAAAAAAAAAAAAGGTTTTTATTGTAATTGTTTCCCTATAAACCCCAAAAGACAGGAAAAAGAATCCTAGGTAGATGTTCAAAGAGTGACACAATATTTAATTGAAAACACAGGCACAAAAGACTGTGGTAGCAGGTGCTATTTTAACTCTAATAACCTTTATACACCTATGAACTGCTGACAGAAGCCTTAGCTGTAAAGTTCGTTCTCTATTGATGAAAGGATCCACCCACATGAATTCAATTGCAGGATCAAGGGCATCAGTCATGTAATACTCTTTAGAAACCACAGCATCCCTGTTCATTAAAATGCAGTTTTGTGCCTGCTGTGCTCTGCCATTTTACACAGGTGTCATTGATTTTAAGAGTGCTAGAACATCACTCCAAATATTCATAAAATGCATCTGTTAACTATGAAGTACTGTTTTCTCTGGATCTCTGGCTAGGCTCTGAAATGAGTTTTCCTAACTGTTCTCTATTTCTTGAGTCACTAAGTCCACATTAAGATGCGAATGGATATGCATCAGTCCAACACATCAAAACTGAAAGCATCAAGGTCATCTTAGCCAAAACAGTACAGAAGCAACATTTGACAGACATATATCAACTAGTACTCTACAATAAAACAACCCATATTTAACTCAGCAGCATAATTACAGTGGTAAAATGCTGCGCAATAAGGCTGTCAGAACCTGGCTCAAAGCTAATAATCACACTGAGTCACTGAAATAAATCTAAACATAGGAAAATATCTCAAGTGTTGAAGGAACTTGTACCAACTATAATATTTTGTAGTTCCAGACCATTATCGGAGATGAGTATTAGCTAATACTGAATTTTCTGTAAGTTATAGACAGTAAAGTCTCTACTCTGTGTGTTCAGAACCAAAAAAAGTGAGCATTTCTAGTGGGAGGTGTCCCTGCTCATGGCAAGTGGGTTGGACTGGATGATCTTTAAGGTCCCTTCCAACCCAAACCATTCTATGATTTCTCTCTCAAGTTTTTCTCTCCAAATTGACTGTTCTACCTATTGAATTGAGCAAGAATATTAATGCTGTTTTTTGGCCTCTGTACTCAGGCACAAAATTTAGAAGTGATGGTTTGAAATCTAGTCTGAAATGATAAAGATTAAAGACAGGATTTGCAAAATTAATGAAAGCCTTATCTAAACCACAAAAGCTATTTATGTCACCTCAAAACAGCCAGAACCTCAGTGTTAGATCTGCACCAAATTAGGAGCAACTCTACATCATCACAATGAGTTTGTTCTTCTTGGCACTGCTGTTCCACACTGCACTGTTTCAGAACTGTATTTACTCACATGACATCAGGAACTCTTGTTCAGATAGTGTTGGAAAAGTCTGACTTTCAATTTATCTATAAGTTCTTTAATAAGCTTCCAGAAGCTCTCATACAGTAACGTAAGTTAGTCTTTAGCACTGCTGAAAAGTACACACATGCTCATTTTCTGACCTATCCATTCAAGCCTGGATGTAAAAATTAGGCACATGTTTAAAGTTCTTATAGTTTAGATCCCAAACTTGAAATGCATGATAGGGAAACTCTGAACAAAAGTTAATGGTCATTTTCAGTTTTCACCAGTGGGACCATCAACACATGACCCACCCCTCTCCCCAGTTTTTAAACATTAAATTTAAATACAACTTATATAGTTTGAGGGACTCAAGTAAGAAAAATATACAAAGTAACCTTATGAGGGCATAAGGGCCCATTTTATACTCATAGGATGACAATGAAATTTTTTGCAGGTGCTTTCAATACACTGTGCAATATGCATTGATTAATGTTTCTGAAACATCGGACTCAGTTACTCATTAACACTATTATAGTTTCACTGCAAGAACATTATACAACAGCAACAGATGTCAGCATGGCAATTCAAAGAAGTATGCTGAAAGAACTGAAGAAACATCTCCCAGCCTCTAAAGCAAAGTCTGTCCAGAATGAGATATATTAACTGCCTTTACATACCTGACGGACAAATCTTTTCTCTGTATTTGCCTGTCCAACTGTTATTTTGCGCAGGAACCTGTCATTTGTATCCACCACTGAAATAAGAAAACAGCAAAAGCAAAATGTGTTAACAAGAGCTCATGGATATGGATGTTTTTCAAGGCATCCCTTTGTTATACGTGTAAGATTCAGTTATTTGAACAGCATAACTAGACAGCCATGCTCCTGCACGTTACCATTAGTACTGACTTGGTTTTTTCCCTTTTAATTGATGCCATCAGAGGACAGGTTGGAATAAATACAATTTCTCTGAACAGTTTTTGACACTAACAGATTCTTAACACTGTAACATATAAAGTAATATTTTACCTGCATTAGAAAAATCTGTCTTAGTATGTACAATGCACCTCAGACCTACCTCAAATCATTTGCTTTGTCACTGACTTGTTAAGAATTGATTTTAAGACAGTATAATGTAGGTTAAACTTGGTCTGATTTGCTTTTAAAGGATGATTACATTGTCAGATTAGTTCTTCCAGACAAGTCACTTTCTTGCCCATCACAGTAACTAACTCCACATTCAGCTGCACAGCATTCAAAGGAAGTTATTTTCCAACTGTCAAGACCAACCATCTGCTATTTAACACAACTTCAACTTCAGATAATTGTATTTCTAACCTGGAAACACTTTTGGTATTGCAAGGGCATGTCCAAACTATCTTGTGGAATTGCTAACTTCACTAACAATCATTGTAAGCTAGGTTCTGCAATTCTGCACTGACAACACTCAATTTCAAATATGCTTTTGTAGAAACCAAAAGGCAATACTAAGAATAATCAAAGAGCTCTCTCATCTGCTGAGAACTGATCACAAGGCTTTTAAGGAAGAAACATTACAAGGATGTTTCTGTTTGTGAGAAAACTAGACCAAACTCCAAGACCTCTCCTTTCCAGGAATGGCAATGCCTACAGAATATAAATAGGCTCCCTCTTTCTTACAGGCTCTTTAGCCCTACAAACGTTTCAATTTGCATCTACCCTAAAAGAAAGGATGAAAGGTACTCTTGATCCATTCAGCATGTAGCTTGGCAATCAAGTCAATCTTTCGGTAAATCTGAGTCCTGTTCATTTAGAGGAAGAGAAACAAGGAACCTCTGGAGAAGTTATCTGTACTGAAGGTCAGTGAAATCACCTGCTGCTTTTGGAGATTAATGAATTTGCCTGTACAGAAAAGGATGATGACATAATTCCCCAAGAATAAGAAGGACTTTGAATCTCAGTCCTACACAACCTCAGTTCAGGGTTGTGAGTGAACTGGGAGAAATGCAAGATTTAAGCTACTTCCCCTTCTTGGACATTTCTCATGGGGCTGTTGTAAATACCATACGTGCCTTTTCCCACTGCATGGTATTTAGGCCCCTAATTTCCTCAGGAATTCTGCTTGAGGGATGGTGCAACACAGATTTGGTTAACTCACTTTGGTTTCTGTTTATATACAGTCATACTTTAAAATACTCTAAAGTACTGGCAGAAATTGCAGAACAGAGTACATGGAAACAGTAGCCTCATACCAAGCTGTGGTACCATATGTCACTGTAAAGCCATATGGCAAGCTGATCTCTCAAGCACAAACTTACCCCCTTCTCCTCTTAGGAAGCTCAGTCTCTGCCTTAAGCAGACCTAAATCTCTTTCCTGCCTACCCAGGTGCTGCTGAGAGCAGGAATTAGCCTTCCCACCAGCCTGGACAGGCAATGAGCTGCCTTTTATCTGGCCCTTCCTTGTGAAATCATGCAACCTGAACACCATTACCATGAAATTATATCTATCTTTGCAACTCTTTCTTATCACTGGGACACACTGGCTTTCTCACCTTGGTCAGAATTTGTTCTTCAGGAAGATTCCAATAGCTGCACTTAGAAGTAGTACGATAAGAAAGATTATTTTTTTGCCACAAAAGCAATTTTTCCTTTTCCAGATTTTTCCTCTTCCTTACCCAAAGTCAATGTTTCAGGAAAGCTTAGGTTCAACCAAGTGTTAAGTTTAATGTATCTACTTCCTTATCCTCTAGATATATAAACAGGATCTGAATACCAGGGGAAGGTTAAGTAGGGGGAAGCTTTCCTTCTCTTCAGCATGTTGCACCTGTTCCAGTTAGTACAAGATGAAAATGAATTTTAAGCTTGTGACACATTTAAGGAAACAGGTCTTGACTAAAATTAATCTTCAGATAATCTGATAGTATTCTCTTCTGCCATAAAAATTCCCTGGTACGTAACAAGCTTCTCAGACACATGGATTGCAGAAACAGTCCCAAACAAAACATTTTCCAAGTTACCTGAAACAGTTCTAAAAACATTTTTTTTCTTAAATGTTCAAAATATGTATATGTAATGTAATATATACATGTAATGTAAAATATTATATAGAGTTGTGTGGAATAAGAAGTTTCACTAACATTGAGATTACTTAAATAATGCACTTGAGGTTAACAGCAGTTGAGTAGAATCATGGAATCGTTATGGTTGGAAAAGGCCTTTAAGATCAAGTCCAACCATTATCTAACTCTTTCTACCATGTCCCCTTCTAAACCATGTCTGTGAGCACCATTATCTAGATGGCTTTTAAATACATCCAAAGGTGGTGATTTTATCAGCCTCATCTTCCTGATTGGGTATTCTGTAACAAACTCCCACTGTAATGTTGCATCCTCCCAAACCTGTGCTGATAGAAACAATGAGTTGTATTACACTAAATATTTATATTATTCCTTCATCCTAATACAGGTCTGTTCCATGTAGACACACTGTGTGACTAATAAAAAACATCTTATGCCACATTCCCCAGTATTATCTTGAGAAAAATATCCAAAGTCTGAGATTACATGCACACAAAGGGCACAATAAAGCATGGCTGAGACTCTTCACTTCTCAACAGATTCACCTTATTCACTCTGAGCATCATGTAACATTCCATTTAACAAGGATTTTGAACTAATAACTTTGGTGTTTGAGAACTTAGGAAGAAAATTAAATCCAATGGAATTTAGTTCAAGACTTCATGCAAAGCTTACTTGCTTAAAAAGAGATACAGAAGTTGAGGTGAACACTGAAACTTAGCCCGACATTAGAACTGTAAAATGCAGAAGGGACTTGTCCAAGGGTGTGAGAGTGGATATTGGTTTGCTTGGCATACGTAGTTGAAACTGTACCACATCTTTCACCTCTTCTTCCTAACAAAGCAAACAACTCAAGACACACTAAAAAAATCACATAGTCTCTGAGACATATTTAGTCTCTGAGCTATTTAGGTGGCTGAGCTGGGGAGGATGAAGGACCAAAATCGAGTAAGAACAACCAACCTAAAACCATACTAGACACAGTTAAGAAAAGAATGGATAAGATTTGTAAAATGTACAGAAAAGCCACTTTCATGTTTTAAGATATATTATCTAATGTGAAAGAGACAAAGGACATACTTAAGCTGTCAGAGCAACCTATCCTTCAGAATATTAGCAAAGTCTCTTGAGTTACTACTGATACTTTATCAAGTTTAGAGCAACATACTGCATCCAAATTTGTTACACACCTCCATTTCCCACTCGCAAATGAGTTGTTCTTACCATCAGAGAGCAGAAACAGCTCTGATACAGGTAAAGTTAAGCAAATAAGGAAATGAGTTATGATTAAATCCAGGCGGAAGTGAGGCTTTCTGACCACATACCTCTTTGCCATGTTATGGTAGATGGGTCAATATCAAGGCGTGAAAATTGGCTGATCTCCTCTTCTGTTAAAGTCCCAGGATCAGTCTTGTTTATTCCAAGCCTCTATACAGAAACAAGTTAAAGAAACACAATGAAGTGGCTTTTTTACTTCAAAAGGTATAGCTGCTCTGGCTGATCAACCCCACTTTCAGCAAGCGTTTTGTAAAGAAGTATGTCAGGACCAAAACTATTTAAGAAAAAAAAAAAAGGCCAGAGGAAACCATCTGTAACTAAAATAGGGGTAAATGTAGATGTTGAAATGAAACAAGAAAGGAGAAACACAGGCCATTAGATTAACAGTATTTTCTTATATAGAAGAAACTCCTAATGTAAACCAAAGAGAAAATTCAACATTATCAGTTGGTAATTATTGCTTGCTCTAGTTTGTGGAAATCTTTGAAAGAACCATACATTGTCTTCTGTGAGTCCTCTTTGAATTAAATAAAAATTTCTGCTCTAAGAGCCTATAATCCATAAACTCAGTCACTTATAGTGAATGAGCCAATACCTTCTGGCTTTTACAGATTCACTATTTAAGCAACACCAAACAGGTTTTCTTTTTTAGGTGAATCTACATAAAGATGGATCAGAAAGCTGTGTTTAAGAACTATAGTCTTAAAAAAAACCCAACAAACTTCATTTTCTTGAGCATTAGAAAGCATTCCTCAGTGAATTAACTGACATGCTTACACTTGAGGACTAAAAATAATGCAAATCTAAAGGTTTAAAAATACTCAATTTCGAAGAGATACCACAGTTACTTCCCTATTTCAACCAACAGTTATTTCTAGAAAGCTGGGGACACCCTTTTTAGAGTATTAAAGCTGTTCTTGCAATGCTCCTTTTTGAGCATTGGTCAAAGAAAAAAGCTGATGGATCTGGATGCAGATGGGAGTTAAGACTCAGAGTTGATGTGGAAAAGTAGATAAAGAAAAGACTGGGATAGAGGAAGTTAAAGAGAAGAGGTAAGGTAAGGAGGTCTTAAGTAAATAATTACTAGGAAAAAGACAAAAAAAGCTGAGGAGCAGAGCAATACAAAAGGTAGCTCCTGACATGAGACAAGCAGTTTGGGACCTTCTGTAAGTCCAAACCATACATGTAAGAGAGGAGTTTCAATCTTAATAACCCTCCTTTAAAACAATGCAACCCCTTCCCATAATGACTTTTTTTATATTAGAGTTTGGGGTTTTTTAGGTATTAGGAATCCTTACACTAAAAATAATTCACGGCAACATAAATCAGTTATATTGGAATTTATGATGCGTGTATTTTAATGTTATAAAGGCAAACTTTTTCTAACTAATTTGCAGCTCATGTGAGGAGAGAGAAACTCATTCCAACTGAAGAGATAGTTGGTACGTCATGAATAACCAAAATGCTCCCCTACCTGTTACCCTACACACAGTGTAAACAAGGACAAAATGAAAATATTCCAAAATTCTGAGAGAGCTACTCTGCCAAAGAGTCAAGCAGGCATCATCCACATTTTAGTTTACTGGCATTCAAATGAGCAGCACAAAAGCTTAAAATACTATAAAAAACTTCTTTTCCCCCTGCAAATAGAAGCTGGTATTATCTCTATCCTTCTTTCCAACCCCCAGTTCCAAGTGTGCATTTGGCAGCAATCCATTGCTCTCCAGTGACTCTGAAAGCACTGGTCAGGAAAAGCCAACAACAAACATGGAAATGGATGCAGAAGACTGAAGCTGTCGTAAAGGGTCATATTCAAGGGATTCATACTCTCCTTCCCCTATGCTAGTGGACTGTGCTGCTCTTTAGTTATTAACAGAATGGCAGCCTCAAATCCAGATATGTTACTCATACATGAATTGCATAGGAACCTCTTCTGCAAGCACTCAGGAAGTAAGATGGGCTGAAAAATATCCTATACACACAAATGTACTTCTACCCCTTGAAGGACACTGTCAAAATGACATCAATAAAACTCCAGAGGTATATGCTATAATAAACTTTCAGAATCAGAAAATACTGCAAAAGCAAAGAATGTGAGCTTTCAAACATGACTTTACCATAATAGGAAAAGTATTTTAAAAACTCAAATATTTCATCAGGAAAGACACAGCATTTAAAAACAATATTGGTTTATTTCAGGAGAAAAAAATAGCAAAAATGTTAGTTATGAAGATAATATCAGACCCAGATCCTATTATCTCAAGGACAATGCTTTCAGAAGAAAAGTCTGGACTTGATAAATTAGTGAGGGAGGTTTAGACAAACTCAATCCCATACGTAAAAAATTTTAAACAAGTTGCATAAGAGAATATGTTTTATGAAGAGATACTATAATTGAGGAGAAACTACATTAACAACTTACTCTCAGACGGGCAAGCTGAATAGCAGAAAATCCTCTCATGCCATTAACTACAGGAACCAGTCTATTATACAAAGCCTAGAAAAACCACATGAGAAGTTAATGAAAGAAAAAGCTACAACCAGGAACTAGTTAAATAAAAAGCTAATATTTTTATTTTATTCAGACTAATTTCAGTAAGACTTTCCCAGCTACATAAGTTGTGGACTTCTGGTCAGAGGTTCAAGAAACAATTCTGAGAAGGTGGTAGGCTTTTAAGCAACACCTATGACTTAACAGTCTAAATCAAATTATCAAAACTACTATGCTTTTATGTTTCATTAAATAAATGCATTCTTCTTGAAATTTGGAACCTTCTAAAACTTTAACCAAGGTTCAAATTATTCAAACTATAAGTAACATCTGCAAACTGGCCTAAATGCACATTTGTGTTGTACCAAGTAAATGGGATATGCCAGCCCTGCTCAGGTTTAACACTGTAGCCAAAAAGGAGGCTCCTTTCTTCACTTTATCCCTTCCCTTTAAAGACTGACATTTGTCTTAAGGTCACAACAGATTAGTGGAGGAAGGAGGAACTAGTATATTTTCCCACAACCCCTTCTTCTAAAGGTACATCATACCCAACTATACATCAGAGGTGTAATTTTTAACTTTAAAAGGAGTATACAAATTATTAAAAAGAATAATATTATATAAAAGAAAACATCTTTAGTACAGTCTGAAACAGCTAACAAAGTTTTGGGTATAAGATTCTTATCTTAAAGACCACCTTATGACAGCTACGGGCCAGAGAAAACATATACTATAAGAAAAATTTCCCAGCAGAACACACAATGGCTTCAGCAATAGTTTCTGTTTACACAGTGAAAATATAAAAAAAAAATCAAATGATTTTGCTTTGAAATGTAGTTTATTGAAAAAATGAAACGAAAAATATAATGTAGATATCAGAAAATAATTCTCACCTTATCAGACTGAGTGCTCTCATGCAAGACCCTAGCATCAATAGCAGCAGCCAGCAAATTATTTGCAGCAGTTATAGCATGAATATCTCCAGTCAAATGAAGATTGAACTAGAAGGTTAAAACAACAAAACCTTTTTATAAGAAATGCAATTTATTAATCTCAGGCAGATTAGCAGCAACAATCATTGCTATCTCCTTGAGACTGCAGCTCTGATTAGTCTTCTGTCAGCATAGATGAAGTATTATCAGGCTGAAAACACACCGAGCTTTATGAAGGACTTGTTTTCACCTGAGTAAATCGTAAACCACCTTTAGTTTAGCCAAATAAAGACACAAACATCTTTATTCATTGCTAAATGATCCCAGAATGAAGAGTCTAGGGCAACGGTTCCACATCACTAATACTAAATCAGTTTACTGTCAGTACTTACTAATTCACCTGGATCAGAGATGCAGATTTCTGCCTAATCCCCCAAAACACACATGCTGGCTTTGCGGGGGGGTGTATGCCAGCTTTCTTCTAGCCATGGGAGGACTGCCTATACCTGATCAGGCATTAACTTTGTTGATAAAAAGTTTGTCCAGCAAAGTTTTGTGGAAAAATCTGAAATAAGCAGTTTAGATTAGATTAGGACTTGTGTTACAGCTGTACTGTATTTTTTTACTTATCTCTGACAGAAGGCGGCAGAAGGTCAGTTTTAATTGCACTGCAGCACTAATTGCAGAGGGTTACTGACAGCCACCAACATGAGCTCTTGACTGTGCTCAGGGGATCAAAACTGTGACTAAGTGCTACATTAGGGCTCTGCTTGGACCAGCTGTGCACTTTCATTTACCAGTCTGGGCTACGGAGTGGTTTGTTGAGCTCTAAATAAGACTCTTTTGGGGTGAAACCATAGTGCATTTCCACACAAGCACTGTGGATATACACATAAGCTTAGCCATACTAACCTTACATGTCCCATTGCTCAGAGAATCTGCTTGCATTTTACACTCTGGAAACCAACACAAAACCCCACTACCAACTACAGCATGCTGAAGTCCCTGGGCACACAGCTAAACCTGCTAAGGGAGGGAGGCTAAAGAACTCTCAGTATGGCCTCAGCCCATCCCCATGGAGGTGCCCAATGTCTGTGCTAGGTCTGTCCCAGTGCCTTCAGCTGCCTATTTCTGGTTGGCGTGGGACAGACCCTGGCTGACAGGCCACCCTCATGTGGAGCCACAGCCTCTGCAGCTCCCCAAGAGCCTGCACTCGGGAAGAGGAATTTTTCACAGGAGACTTCTCTGTTTTATCACTGCTGTTGAGTCAAAGCACCTTCCTTTTACTTATTTAGCAAAAGTTGGGGCATTTACCCATCTGTAGTACCCCCACACTCCACAGCCCCTCTTCGCATCACACAGCAGGAACATGGAGAGGACCTGGACCTCTCCAAAGGTGGTCCAAAACAAGGACCACCCCAATTCTCCAGGCCAAATGCTGCAGTGACCACCTCGGCCTGCCTACCCCTCCCTGAGGGACAGGGACTTGCAGCCTCCCCCACTGTCTCACCTCCTCCATGGGTATCACTTGAGCATATCCACCACCAGCTGCTCCACCTGCATAGGAAAGCATATGGTCACATCAGACTCGCACCAGTTTTGGAAAAAAAACTCCACCACCCTTAAACACACAAAGTGTTGATGACACATTTCTCAGCATTTTAATTTCTAGTAGGTGATCAATGATGCACATAAACAAACAGGATTTCCTTAAACCTTCCTGGCTTTTTTTAGCAGGCAGTAAAAAAGGGAATTCTTGATCTGAAATGAAAGCCCACACACGATGGCTGGCCCATAGTTTGGCAACATGAGGGCTACCTCCTGCTCCTGCCCCGATTTAAGACACAGTCATGCACATGCAGCTATTGGGCAGAAAGATGTAGCAGTCACAAGCAAGCACTGCTTCTGAACAAAACCTTCACATCCTTGCCTGGGTGCTCCTTTGCCACTGCCTCTCAGGGTACAGGAAAAGGAGTTTGCACAAATTGAGTGGAAGGATTAAAGCACTCACATGCGCCAGTCTTGGCTGAGAAGCACCAAGCAACAGAAGCCTTCCAGCTGAAATCAAACTTGTTAACTTAAACTTCAGCAAAGCAAAGTAGAGTAGATGGGGAGTGCTTGCCCAGTTAGGCACCAATCTCAGCTGAGAAATGGCAAAAAAAGATTGCATTATTTCCTATCAGCATTGAAGCTTGAACTCCAGCTGGCTCTTACCTGACCCTCAGGCTCTTAAAGGGTTTCTAGGCAAAAAGGCAGCAGCCCACAATTAGGGGTGACAACTCAGAAGAACAGAAAGAAGAGTTTCAGACCTAGCCAAATGAATGATGCAGACACGGCTGTACCATAGGCATAACTGCCACCTTCCTTAGCTTGGATATTTCCAATTAATGTCAGTGTATTTAAGACTCCTTCTCAAGGAATAACTAAACAGTTACATTTAGAGACAACTTTAGAGAGTGTCCAAGCAGAGAAGTGGCTGGAAGGGTGTGTACTTGCACAAAACTCCTCCTGGCTAACACATCCCCAAGCCTTTCGTTATGTTTGGGTGTTATCTCCATTATCAATATACATTAAGTACATAAACATAGATATGAACCTTGCAGGGGAAGATGTGCGCAAGAAACCTTCACCTATTAGTTATATACTTAGCAAAAAAAAAATCCAATATGCTACCATTCAGGCATTGAGATAGTGAAGTAACTAAGGAATTAATAAAGAAAACAAAACAAAACAAAGCAAAAAAAAGAGCAGTATTTCCTTTTAATCTGAAAGAGGTCACAGAGGTCTGCAAATATTAGGTACCTTTAACTCCAAAAGTAGGTCCTTGGGAAGGCTGTCTCAGACAGGCAAAAGAGTTAATGTTAAGGTGTGCAGTAAGCGCCTGAACAAGACCAATTGTGACTGTGCTTTTCCCCTCTCCTAGGGGTGTAGGGGTTATTCTAGAAGAAAAAAAAAATAAAAATTAATCAAAATCTTTGCTGATGTCAGCCTGGTGAAGGATACTAGAACTTGCAGCTTTTTATTTCAATGTAGAATATTTGTACAGCAAATTTCAATAAGATTACTTTATCTCCACAAAAATTTTGTCATGATGTTAGCTCCTAGCTCAAGCTGGAATGCTAATATACATGTGTCTTTTATTTAAGCAATTTATTATGATAGCAGAAAAACAGAAGATTATTCTGGCAAAAGTTCTGAAAGAATATATTGAATTTAGATGTTTTTATTACAGCACAAAAGTCTCACCAGTTTCATTAATAAACCATCCATCAAGATACTCTGAGCACATATTAATACTTTTCTGTAGTAATGCATGAGATGCTTTACTGCCACTGCTCAAACTTTGAATGAAGTAATAGAATACTTTAAATTAAATAACTGACATACTTGTTTGTAGAGCTCAACTACTCTTCTCTGGCTTCCATGTCATCATAACCCTCAACAATGACAGATCAACTGCTTTTTAAATAAAACAGGACACAAAAGTCACTATGTTCAACTGAACTTTATTTATTTCAGATTTATGTTTCATGGTATTTTTGCAGATTTAAGGGTGTTGAGGGACAACTGCAATCACACTCCAACCTCCCATACAAAAGCTCAAAAACCTCAAGCTACAACTCCCACATCTAGACTAAGATTGAGACAGGACAAAATTTTAGAAAGACACCTAATCTCGAATCGGAGACTCTAACCTCCACTTAAAGACTCAATTCTTGTCCCTCTAATGAAGGGGCAATGACAGCTGATTTTGCAAGTAGAAAACTTCATCAGCCTTCCATGAATGAGACACACCTCAGTTTAACTGATGTCCTCCCTACTTTCAAGGTCAACGTATTTATTTATGATCTATGTTAAAAGTGCAGAGTTGGGTTTTTTCCTTTTCCTTCTCCCCCCCCCCTCCTCCTTAAAGTATGAACACATCTCACATTTCCAAAATGCATTGATGTGATTCATCTGAGGCACAACATTTCTCCTTCTGCCTAGCAAAAGAAAGCCTCAGTCCTTTTTCCACACACACCACTATCACACAAGTTTTACTTTTTGGCAAACCAAGAAACCATTCATATATTTGCTGCCCTTGCTACTTGCAGAGCAGTAAGTACCTTAGTGAAGCTGATGTTAAGAACTAATGTTCATTCCCAAAGAAATACAAGCATGCACAAGCATCCTAGTCAAAGAGAAACCCTTATCCTATGACCTTTTCAAAACTTGAGCTAAAACATCAAGCTCTAATTAGAAACACTTCCTTTCCCAACTAGTAATTTTTTCAAGATATTGCTATCCTCAGATCACAATTAAAAGGCATAAAAACATTAGTAAAATTGTCAAATGCAAGGACACATCTGTGTTTTCTCCTTGCCTTTAAGATTCAGCTTAGTTCAGACAGTTCACAGATTGTCGAAAGCCCTTCTTTGTCCCATAAAATGTAAATATATGAAAAACATTAACTTGTCAGAAATCTATCTTTTACATCATCATCCAATCCTGGGCCTTTTGTTAAAAAGAGAAGACTTTGTTATATATGTCTGGTAAAACTTGGGCAATAGGAAGCAAGCAAAATTAACAACTTCTATACTGTTCTAGGAAAGAATTTTCCTGTTCAGAAAAGTAATGTTTTAACTCAAGTTCCAGTGAAATCAATGGAATTCAGTACATCTCTAAGAGATTCCCTGAACAGAGATTCTTCAGAAATAGTATTTTGTCTACTGATAACTTTGAATTACTCTTATATGACTGATAGAGAGAACTGTAACACTTACAAAGAAAATTACAGCTTGGGGCTAACATAGCTTGGGGGAATAATGCTTAAGAGTTAACAGGATAATAATAACAAAACAAACAAAAAAATCAAAAAAGAAACTATTCTGCTATGAAAAAGACACCTGTTATGACACCAGATAACTGTTAACTGGAAGTTACCAGTAAAGGACTTCCCACAACACCCAGAACCTCAGTGCACACAATGGCTGGACTGTTAACAGAACAACTTCTATTTGCAGTGGGTGGTTACCTCTATTTTTGAGCATCAGACACAAGAAGGTCACATTCAAGAGAATTCTGAGACACAATCACTAGGTTATTTACTCAAGTGCAGCTCAAAACATGGCAGAAAGCTGACTTGGCGCACCCAGTAGCACAAGGACTCTTTACAACTCTCATGAAACGAGCAAAACCAAAGATGCAGTCTACCATTCAGTAAAGGAAAGGAAAATGGAATTGATAAATGCATAACCAGAAGGCATGATGGTAGTGTTGTATGAAGAAGAGTATCTACATGTTGCAGAGGATACACAGAATCAAGTGTCACATTACTAAAATGCTCTGGTAACCCAGCTCACCTATTCTAAAATCACAGAATCACAGAACGTTAGGG
>NW_010208898.1:0-7881 GCF_000695765.1 Mesitornis unicolor | reverse complement strand
TGGTTTAGTGGGCATGGTGGTGTCGGGTTGACACCTGATGATCTTAGAGGTCTCTTCCAATCAATCTCATTGATTCTGTGATTTTGTGACTGCTACACCAGAGCAAATATGTCCCTGATGATTACTGAATATATTCAGGCACTGTATTTTTTTAAAATACACAAAACTATTATAACTACTTTCCCTCCTTTTGCTTCTGTTTGGTTTAAAAAAAAATAAAAACAAACAAGCCCACCGAGCTTTGGGAGTTTAAACTCATACTGTTTAAAACACACTGTCATTTGCAAACCACAAAAATCTGCTTTTGCTGCATTTTTTTATCCAAAACTGATTGAGAAGGTAGAAAATCAACAGAATTAACAGAATGCTGGTCATTGCCTTTTAAACTTACTAATATTATTTCACTGTCTGTCTCTTCCCTCTGTGCTTTCTTACATTTATAACAAGATCAAGATTTTGGAAAGGATGATATCCTTTACTAGGCTGATAGGTCTAAGTGGGAGAAATAGACAAGCTTTAGGACAGTTTCAAAATATAAGCCATAGGGTGAGAAGAATTTCCTTTAAGCTTAATTACATTAATAAATTAGACAATCCAAGAGAATAAAAAAGTTGGAATAATTATAACAAAAGGAGGCATTAGTGAGCGGAGAGAGTTTAAGATACATTAGTTCTTGTGGGACAGAGACTAAAATGCAAAACTGTCCGCTAATGGTAAAACATATGGGGAAACTACAATGTGCTGTATAAACAATACCTCTACTGCATTCCTAATATACAATATTTTGGCTTCTATCTCAGATCTGAAGTAGGACTTGTATGTCTGAAAAATTCATCTGTTTTCCTCAGAGAATGGGTTGATCAAATGAGAGATCCTTTTCCTATAAAATCCCTATAAATCCTGCCTTAGATCATCCACAGCCACAGTAATACTTTGATTATACAGTGGGGTTATTTTTTAGTAGCCAATAGGCATTAAGATATTATGAAAAAAAATTAAATAATCCATTATTTTTATAAAAAACAGTGCCAATTTACAGCAGAATCTAAATAAATTCAGTCAGCACAACTCCTATGTATAAACAAGGATCACAATAAATTAATACATGCTCCAGTTGTGTGTGAGCAATTAAAACAAACTGAAGCAGTACTGTAGCAAACTTATTTTTAAAAAGCGATTGAGAAAAAGAAATCAAATGCAATATATAAAGAAATGGAAATGTTTGTAAAAAGCTCTTAAATGTTTTTAGAAGGGATATAATTGTCTAATAGTCATTATATTGATAATAATCTATAACTACTGTAAGAGATGTAAATACAGCCAAGGCCTTTCAAATTTTACTCTGTTAAACACAATAGGCTTTTCTTTTTAAGTTACTCTACCAAGCTTTCCCTCCCCATTTCTTTTCTCTGAAACACCATCTGATTTTTAATACAGGACTATACAGGTGTCAGCTTGCACTGACTTTGAAAATTAAGATGTTTGCTATTTACACAATTAATCCATTAACTCTAAACCAAGCTATTTTACCAAAGGGTGGGCAAGAGGTTAGAGGGAGAGAATATCACTCACTCTCAGCATCAACAAATCCGTTCTGAAAGGGACACTCTTCATCTCACTTATAAGTCTGATAAAACCAAGATTTATAAGGCTGTATAAATTATGCATAAACGTCAATGAGACAAAAGAAGTCTGTTTCAGCACTGGTGTGTGCTTTCCATCATTTAACAAAAGCAAAATGAGAATGTAATTTTCAGAAGGTCTCCTTTTATCACCTGGAAACATCTATAGAATAAACTGAAAGCAGAAGCAAAGTTATCATGCTATCTGAATATATCCATTGGGCTTAGTTAGACAAGAATCATACTGGGCGCGGGCAGAAATCAAGAAAAGAATTAGAGCTTTGTTGTGAGAATCTGAAATCTGTTACAAGCTGGATCTTAGATGCCAAGTTAATGGGTGAACAACTATGTCATCCTACAGAAGTAAGATTCGTTTTAAATTACAAGTGTAAAATAAAAAATGCATTTATTGCTAAAAATCACAGTTCTCCAAATGTTTCTACACATTCCTTTAAGTAAAGGGACAGTCATACTGCAGTCAATGAGTATATAATCTATCTCACTTTTGATTCATTTTCTGTTTCTGTTGGCCTTTCTATATGAACAACAGAGCTACAAACAATTAAAAAAATTAATATAAACTATTAAGCCCCCTGACCAAATGACTATGAGGATTTAGTTTCATCTTCATCAGCACTACACTATAGTTGGCACTTAGTATGGGATTATGTCTACATACTGAACCTGTGAAAAATTAGCTATAAATAAAGGTTTCTAGGATTTTTCTTTTAAATTATTTAATGTCAAAATAATTTCAAAAGATCATTTCAAAAGAGCACTTTTAAATCAGCAGAAATTTTCTTAAGTTTAGTTTAAAAAAACCCAACAAACCAAACCAAAACACAACACATTCTGGATTTTCATCAAAAGATAAAATCTTATGTTTAATAAAATCAATTTATAAAGGACCCGACACTGGAAACAATTCTTTTTCTTCGCAAAAAAACCCAACCAACTGGAAACCCTAACCAAAACCATACAAAAAACCCCAAAACAAACTCAAAACCCAACACAAACCCAAAACACATTCCCAAAATCATTCCAGGTTAAGTTGTTCAATTTCAAGTAACTATGTTTTGTATACCTAATAATACACTAGTGTATCATTATGATAAAGCTGATAGTATTGCTAAACATGGTTCTGACATCACTGAAGGCAAGGTCCCTTCCAAGCAGCAGTTATATTTTCTGTAAGTGGAATCCTGAACAAACTGAAAACCAGGCCACTTTTTTATCAGCCTCTGAGTCTAGATTAATCTTTTGTGTCTTCACACAAATAAAATATCCAGTGCTGTGTACAAGTGCCAAACACAGGCTGGCTCCCACCTGCTTCTTTCAGAGCTAATCACTCTGTGAGATACTAGAAGTGGAAGAAACTTTGAAAGAAACGTGAAGAATGTTGGCTGATAAGACTACCTTTCAGGGGCAGTAAAGCAAAGACAGAATTTCCTGTTTGATAACAGAAGAGATAATGAAACTCTGAATAAACTGATAGTATTTCAACAAAAAAATTCAAGAAAACACTTTTCCTTTTCTGTGTTTATACCAGTATTTCTTAGTGGTCTTTAGCGCTCACTAGAAGAAGCACCTCATACAAATGTCCAAATAACTCCCATTCTCATTTCTGTTAGGTTTCCTCAATATTAAGAATTGGTCATCAATTTTCCAGTGCAAACTGCAAAGACTCTGAGATATTTTCCCCTCCTTACAATGAAATATTTCAGAATATATTTTTCCCATAAATTACCTCATTAAAGGTATTTCTTTTATGCATTTCTACTTACCATGTCATTCTAGTTAGTGACCTCTGCAATGCAGTCAAACCATCAATTCAAATTATATCAAAACTACAAGAGACAATGTGAGGCAAATAAAAACTATTCCCTCTGAAATACTGGGCTGAATAGCTGGCTTTCAGTTCAGCCTAACATCACAAGAAACATGCCTATTAGCCTAAAATCATTACTTTCTTAGTTCTGCATGCATCATGTCAGATGTAATGATAACTTCTAGGCAAGGATAAAACAAGAGCACATTGAATGTGTTTAAGATTTCATGAGCTACAATCAGATAGAAAATAACACTTTTCACAAAGGATATCAGCTGCTGCTCACATACATTAATGAGCAGCTGAAACTTTCCCAACAAACACTAATTTGTTCCATACCACCTTGGCCCAGAAAAGTATTCATTCCTGTACAGAATTTTAAGCAGATGAGTAGCCTTAGTGAAGCTGACGGATCTACTTATTGGCTTAAATATATACATACACTCCAGGACAGCATTGGATCAGAGCATACAAGCTGTGAAGGATGCCTAGTTGTTACAGTATTCATTGGGACACAAAGGAATTGTAAGCTCTCAGGACCTCTCCATATGTTATGACCTCATTTAGAGCTTCTGATCAGTTGCCAAATATTTACTTAGCTGTTAGCACACTGTTAGTTAATGTGTAACAACTGCAACAAACCATGAAAATAATGTATTCCAATCAGCTAGCTGTAAATCACGAAGTTCTATTTAAAATTTCTACAAGAAATTCTATATTAAAAGTGTAGTTATAGTTTTATAAATATGACACTATACGTGTAATAAACACCAGCTTTCTATTTGGGTTCTTCTCAGACAAACCAAAGGGAAAAAAAAAGCAGTATAAATACTACTTTAACAATCCAATTATTACTGATACATACTGAGAAAATGATACAGTATTCCCTATATCAATAAAACTGTAAGCTGAGTTTGCTGCTGCTGAGATTCAAATAAAAGGTCCTAGTAAATACACAGTATTTGAAAAACAGGACAAGGAATAGTAAGTTTCTTGGTGCCTTCTAAAAATGACTGCAGTCAATTTCAGTTTGAATTCTGAAACAGTTTTCATAAGTCTAGTACTCGAAGTCTTTAAATTGATGAAACCCTGCTGTTGATACAAATAAACATATGAATTATCATACAAGAAAACATCATGGTCTATTAGTTCTGCTACATGCCAGTGACAGAGAGTAGATTAAAAGTATAAAAGCTGTAGCTGCTCACCTTCAAGCAGAATGCACTCACATGAATACATTATAGATACCCTTCATATAGTTTATTTAACTCTTCAAGCACACAGCATTTCATGTTGGTTAATCAAGATGAAATTAGTACCAATTGAATGATGGCCTTAAACCAGTTAGCTCAGGAAGGCTACCCCTGTCACCATGGCAGCATGGCCCTGAGAACAGGTCGTAAATACATCAGAGGATGTGAGCAAATACTCAGGAGCATGGCTATGTCACTATTATGCTGCTATGGTTACCTGAACTAGCACATCTAAACCTGATATGGGTAAGCCGATGCAGCAGTAACGCAGTCAGAAGAACACTTCTGAAGCTCATTCTTTAAATTCATTCTTCCTTGGGATGTCCAGTTGAAATACCATCCACAAGTTGTCCAAGCTACAGTCCTCAGGACACTTTCTACCACCAGGACAAGCTATGGAGTTTGTAACGGGTTCTCAATTACTCCCAATCTTCACGCCACAGTACCCTTTGGCATCTTGTGAAAACTGTACAATCACAATACAACAGACAAGAAACCAAAGGGCTCCTCAGGAAAGACAGCAGAAGCAAGATGCTACTGGCACAAAAACAGTTCTTCCAGCTGCTGTTCTCCATCCTGTCCCTTTCTGAGAGTGTAGGCAACTAGGAACAGGCTGCAAAAAATGCGTGGACAGTGGTGGCCCACATCTCTGGCCATCTTCTCTCAAAGCAGCTTGGAAGCCAAGAGGCACTCACCTGTGTCATGGGTAGTGCAATGCATGCAGAAAAAGTCCAGTGCCTCCAAGACTCCATTCCTGAAGCCATGGACTGGCAGATCTGAACCTTTGCAGTAGGCCCAAACACATGAGAGTAGAGTGCTGAGACCTCCCCAGGCTTTCAACACCAGACATCATCAAAATCTACTCTGGATAAAGAATAAATCTGTGAGTGCCATCTGTACCTAGAATATGAGACAGACTTTGGGTTCCTCCCTTTCATTGTAAAAGCTATAAAAAGGAAAACAGAAATACTGCAAATATTGCACTCAAATTGAATCCAAGCCCAAAGTTCTTGAAAAGACAGCTTTGTAAAGATGATGTTGTGTGATTTCATATTCAGTAGACCTTTGTTATGGTGATGCCTTCATAGCAGTGGGACAACACAAGGGGAGCAAGAGGGACAGGTAAAGGGTTCCTAAGCCCCTGTGAGATATCTGGAGACTCACAGAGTGCAGAAATGGCAGAAGTACTGATAGCTGCCCCTGCCACTTCACTGCCCACTTGACCTCCTTGACAGAAACAAGCCTGGACTCCGGCATCCCATTAATCCCTGTTTGCTGTCACAACAGCTCTCTGTAGGCTTTTACAGACAGTTTAACCTGAACCTAAGTAACACAGAGGCTAAAACATCCCCAAGCAGCTCTGGCAGCCAGGACACTGCACAGCTACCTCATGCCTACTGCCCTCACAAGAGCTGGCCAGAGGAGTTTCTGATTTCCATATTTAATTTTCTCACTGTAGAAATGAAAAACTGTGTGTTAATACCTATCAGCACCACAATATACACTTAAGCTGTAACATTGATGCTGGGATTTTTCCATCCTGCATGTATTATACTGAAAAACCATTAAGCAAATTTATTCAACTACAAAGGTACAACTCCATTTTGTCTCCAAGTATATCCTGTAAGCCCACTGGTTGCTATCACTTTAGTGGCTCGGTAAAATAAAAAAAGGGCAAGAAGTAGCTTTGGTATGCATACATACACACAATAGCATCCAAATGTGAAGGCCAGAGAGGAGTTCTTGAAAACATTTAAACAATACATGTCTGTATTCACAAGCATAAGAAACAGCATTTCAATCAAGGGATTTTTTGTGAGAAAACATTATGTGTATAATCATGGAAAACAAATTATATAACTGTCTTGCACAATCTATCACAACTGAGCAATGCAGCTTGAATTTAAGCTGTGCATTATCAGTCCACAAAGCTAAAATAAAGATTCTTTAAACTTACATAGTTAAGAAATTTGAGGAAATCACTAATTACTCCTTGACTCTGTTCTCATATTTATTTGTATCAATTTGAAGGACAAACACCTAAATTGTTCAACTAATGTCTTTTCTAAGATATATTTATCCCTCTATACTCTTACATCTCACCATAGCCACTCTGAAATCTAATGCAAATCTACCAGCTACACCACTGTACACTCTGTACATCACTCAAGTACAGAGCATGCATATTAGTAACACTGGTCCAAAAATTGTGAGGACTCTCTTGTCTCAGTTTTGAAGTTTTGTTTTCAACTTAATTTGATGCATGAAAGTTCACTGACTCTGTAAATTTTTGCAAGAATGGGTTATAATTTTGGAAGAAATTCTGTTATACTGTATTATTGTGAGTAACTGCATGCCAATTTCTCACATTAATAAAAAGCAAGTTGCTACTAAACAGAAAATAGGATTTCTCAGCCTGTAGGTAAACATGATTCTAGCACAAAAAAACATGCCAGTTTATGATTGGGACACACAAACACACAGAAACAATTATTACTTAAATGAAGAACTCTTCAGAAAGAATCAAATTTTGTAGGTCTTTAGCATCTCCACCTCTGTATCAATAATTACATTATCTTCGTGTTTTTAATACAAACACTGCAATTGGGAATAAAATGAAAGGAGCAAGGACCATGTCTCCTTTTGCAAAATAGATACTGTAAAATAGTGCACGTCAAAAGGAAAGTTCATCATGGTGGCTGGTAACATAGATTTTTTATTACTATATTGCAGAAATCTACAAGCTGAAAATATTTACTGGCCTCAAAAGCAAATAAAAACACAGCCAAATTCAACTGAGAATTTATAAAACGGTGAGGCAACACGTCATGAACTACATCTCCTGACATTAGGTTAAGTTAGGCACATAACCTAATGTAAACCCTCTTCCATATAGCATGTATTTTGTCTGAGGGTCAGTGTTTTTGCCAGCTGATTTGTTTCCTGGATTCATCTATTTTTGAGTGAGTACAGTATCCATTACAAATCTTTGATGAGCCTGGAGTCTCAAAATATTCTTTGAGGGCTTTGCACAAGGATCCTTGTGGTGAACACCAAGATCAACTCAATTTATTTTGAGTTTTGCTCTGTACCATTTATTCACATTAGATACTATTATTCTTCAATAAATATGTGTATGTATCTGGATCCTGCACTTCGGTCAAAATAACCCCATGCA
>NW_010208897.1:0-11494 GCF_000695765.1 Mesitornis unicolor | reverse complement strand
CAGTGTTTCTCCCACCAATAGACTAAATTTCTTTGTTCTCCTGTGCAACGACAGGGATGCTCAACTCATCGTGTAC
This sequence comes from Mesitornis unicolor, assembly GCF_000695765.1. Lineage (NCBI taxonomy): Eukaryota > Metazoa > Chordata > Aves > Mesitornithiformes > Mesitornithidae > Mesitornis > Mesitornis unicolor. The sequence goes on along the minus strand of NW_010208897.1, from coordinate 11,418 downwards.
TGCTGCCATCCTGTCTGTTAATACAGAGTGTTGATTTCATTTGCTTACAGTCAGGGTTTCTTGGAATACGTGCACCCCTTATTCATCCCTGGCCCTCTTGAAGCAGCTTTATGGTGCTGAGCAATTGCAAATTAAAATGGAAAGCGTGCATCGGTGCTTCGCTTTTCTGTATTTACAGGGATGTCTGGGGAAATTCTGCAATGGAGTAATTCCGTGTTGAGGTAATTCTAGAAATCATGTTCATATTAGAAATCCCCAAACTGTACTTAATTTAAAAATGTTTTAATGAGCTGCCACATTCAGGGCATTAATCTGTCAGAGAGAAGTGCATGGGAGCACATTGCAAATCCCAGAGTGGAGCTGAGGGCCTGTGTTAGAGGTGACATACAGTTTTTGTGGTAGGAGCTATGGGTTTGTGCCCTCATACCTTTCCCTATTTTGGGAAGCCACTACAGGCTTTATTGTGGTGTAATAAGAATGAAAGAAAACCTTAAATAAGGGATTAATTGCAATATTCTGTAGCAATCCTAGAAACATCCTAATTTTAAACTTATTGGCAAGGTACTGCTGCAAAAAGAGACTTGTGGACAATTTCTTGTATCTTCCCTTTGTGAACAGAAGAACAGAGCTGGGAAACTGAGGTTTGCTGGTGAGCTGAGGACATTAAAATGATGCACCATTAAGGAAGAACAAATTCAGTACAGTTGTCTAGAAGCCAAAGCCCCATTAGGTGAGACCACCAATGGAATAGTCCCTGTTTCTTTTTAAGTCAGATTTCCGTTGACTTCAGTTGAAAAATAACTGGGCCCAAAAGGCTAATAATTAAAAATAAGTCAGTTGATGTGTTAGAGGCACCTCTTAAAGACATTTTATTCTGGAGTAGGATTTTGAAATTTGATTACGAAATGAATTACTATTTAAAATATTTTAAAAATTAGTTTACAGAATGAAAAACTCCCTATTATCTCAAATAAATTAGAAAAATAAAAAGAAGGAAATGCAGAGCAAATAGGGAGCTACTCAGCAACCAAAACCAGATATCTGTGGTATCCATTGAGTGTAACTAGGGCCAGAACCTAGTTTCATGACTGCGGGCATCGATTTGAGGTGCTCTTTGGGACTTCTTATTTGGGCAGATCTCTGTGTATGGGGCTCCTGGTTCTACGGTGCAGAGTTAAGCAGGTATTATTTTGTTTGTTTATACAGTCTTGAGTCTCAAAAAAACCCATTTTAAATGACTGTGTCTCTGAGGGATCTCATCTATTATAGATTTTGCTACACTGTCACAACTAGAAACAGAAAATTTCTTACTTATTAATCCTCTTGACTTAATCATTTCAGCTAATGAAGAAGGAAGTAAACTTAACAGAGCAATATTGGCTTGCCATAGTGGAAGCCTGCTAATGCATTTAAGATTTTCCAAGTAGAGAAGAGGAAAATTAAACAGTAGAGCAGTGCATTTGCAAGTTGCTGCAAGTGCCAAAAATGAATATGTGACAAAGGTTGTCTGACTCTATACTTTTAATTTTTTTAATATATTTTTTTTTCCTGGAGTGGCATTTGTATTGTGGTCTCCTTTTCCCTTTTTGTTTTCAGCACCTGCAAAGATTTAAGCTGGGATTTTTATCTTTTGTCTCTCAACTCCTGTCACTCTAAATGGCTCTTGTTGTGTTAATCCATCTTCGCTCTCCTTACAAATAAAATGCAAATCACAGCCTTGCCAAAGCTAAACACTTATCGAAGTGAAATCAGAATAAATACTTGAAGGTTAAAACTGAGATTCATTTTCTATTTGAGAAAAGTCACAGAATGCTCCCTTAACTTTAGGCTCTGAAAATGTATATAAAAATGTCAGGATTTCAGCTCCTTGGTCTGAATTAGGCTTTTTGTAGTGGTCATTTCAGGTCACAGAAGATGATGATAATAATTGTACAGCAGATACCCAGGATTTTTTGATTTTTTAATGGTAACATGTTGGAATTTGTGCGAGTCGAATATTTGTGATTTAAGATGAAGGGTCAAATGCGAGGTGTATGGGAAGTTTGGTGGTGATGCCGGACACCACTGCTGAGGAGCGCACCCAAAAAGTGGGAGAGCTCTTCCTAGCGCTGGCACCACCAGCAATAAACAGGAGCGTCCCACTTCAGTCAAGAAACTCAGAAGTCTTTTCATGAACTTAATTAAGAAACTTTTCTGACAGTGGGGCTGTACTAATTGTCTGTTGCATCCTCGAAGAAGGAAATCAAAGGAGCTCTGCTGAAATTTGGGATTCGTGAGCAGTCAACTTTCCTACCTGCCAACATCTGAGAGCTAAAAATAAGAAGTAGAATGAAGATGGGATTTCAGAATTGTTTCTAAGGAATTTCTCCTGACTGAAGACTTTGGGATTTAACTAAGACATCAGTAGAAGAAAATAAGGATACAAAACTCTGAAGCGTTTTGCTACAATTAATGGCTTATTTTTAAAAATTCTACTATGATTCACATTACCTAGGGTTTTTGACAGGAGCGGTGGAGAAGAGTTGTGTCAGAATAGTGAAAACCTTATTCTTAAGGAGGGATGACTCACTTTCTTTAATGACAAAAAGCTGTTTTCTATGAATTTGAAAAGTTTTCAGTAATACAGATGTTCATGGGAAAAACACATCTGAGTGGCCAGGAGAATGAATTCTTTTATTTTAGATTTTTTTCTTAAGAAATGGATTGCCATTTTTCCTTGCGATCAATATTAAATACTCATGTAGGGCTCTCCATCTGTAAATCCTGGGTGTCAGAAAAATGCAAGTTAATTTTTGTACTTTTAAAAATTACTTACTAAGAACTGTGGGAAAGATTTGAAGCACTTCTTTGTAGACACTACAAAGAAGAAAATAGGGCAATATTTTTAGTGTTTTTCAGAGATTAAAAGACTAATGTAACACTTTGAAACTTTCATTTGCTTGCATGCAACACTATCTTGTCAAGTTTGATATGGAATAACTTGATATGGATTATATGGAAGGTGATGTTTTATCTGGCTAATCTACCTGAATAACGTGGGAATGATACAGCTCCAGTTGCCTTTGCTCATCTGTCTTTATTCCTTATAAACACAGATACAAACTGCCTGGCATGCTGAACTATAAAGTGCATAGATTTGGTAAGGAGTACCAAAGAACTGAGGAAAAATTCCAGATCTTCAGCAGCAAGAGGTTGTTCAGGAAATGTATTTGATACCCTAAGGAAGATAGTGGCCCATTTTTAGATCGACAGACTAGCACTGCTAATATGGACAAAAAGTTAAAACATTGGTTAAATATTTCTGGTTTTATACAGGAAAAAAATGGAGAAATGTATTTGCACCCTGTGAGGGCAAGAAGTCTTTGAAAGTAACCAGAGAAAACTTGAGAGAAAACCTGCTTTGAATAAATAGTTAAAAATAAGTAGGCCTTAGTTACCTGTGCAGAAGACCTGTCTGTATTCAAATATATGACCAAAGAGGCTGTTGAGCCATTAAACTTGGTGTTCATCCTTGGCACTTGTAATACAGCATTTGGAAAATGGGTAAAAGAAGGACATAGTTCTTAGGGCATTATGCTTTTAAAGCTTGTTGGAAGGTCACAAAAGGTCCTGTTTAAGAGCCACAATAATGTTTCGGATGCTGGAGAAACTACTTTGCAGTGGAGGATTTGGAGATCTCAATCAGTTTAGTTTATCACATGGGAGATCAAGAGGTGACTTGATTTTGAGATGTAAACACTCTCATACACACCCGGTATCCGCCACTAAAAGCTTTTTAATCTGGTGGTGAAAGCCAGAAGACGCACAGAGGGGTGGCCGCGCAAGTGACTGTCCTTGGAAGCAGGGCATGCATTTTTAATGGTGAGGGTGATTCACCTCGGAGGTGCTGATCTTCTCTCACTGTTCTCAGAACAAGGCTTGCTTCTTATCTCGAAGTTAATGCATTATACAGCTTCAGGTGCCATCGACACAGGTTTTTTTTGAAGGAAGTGTTCTGGGTGTTTTTGCTTATTTTCCCCAAGGAAGGAAAGAAGGAGACAGTGTCAAACCTGTTTAGTAGAGCTAGAACTGAAGTTTTTGATGTCAACATGTTGCAAGGGTGTTAATGGACTCGTGTTGTACATCTTCCTAAGTCAGGAGCAGGTTTCCTAGAGGAACTAATTGACGTGTTTTATGGTGTAGTAAAGACAACTTACCTAGACTTACTGCTTCAATATATTTAATTGTACGTGCTGGTAGTATTTCCAATATAATGGTTGCAACCAGTTCACTGTTTCTCACTCATCAGTCGTACGTGCCACCATTCATAACTCCCTGGTAATCAACTAGGTGCTGATATAAAGTGTATAAAGCCGTATTTCCACACTCCTCCAGGCTAAAATAGTCATCTTTTCAGTCTCCAAACTTTGCAGTGGTTTGGCTGAAGAATCTGGATGAAACACAAAATTATCCCCCAGGTGACCTGACTTAACACAAGTGGTGTTGCCCAGGGCTCGGTGCTAGGGCCAGTTCTGTTAAATATCTTTATCAATGACCTGAATTTGAGTGCATCCTCAGTAAGTCTGCAGATGACACCAAACTGAGGGGAGTGTTGATCTGCCTGAGAGTAGGAAGGCTCTGCAGAGGGACCTGGCCAGGCTGGATCGATGGCTGAGGCCAATTGTGTGAGCTTCAACAAGGCCAAGTGCCAGGTCCTGCACTTGGGTCACAACAACCCCATGGACGCTGCAGGCTTGGGAAGGAGTGGCTGGAGCTGCCAGGCAGAAAAGGACCTGGGGGTGTTGGTGACAGTGACTGAACAGGAGCCAGCAGAGTGCCCAGGTGGCCAAGAAGGCCAACACCATCCTGGCTTGTACCAGCAATGCTGTGGCCAGCAGGAGCAGGGCAGGGATCCTTCTCCTGTACCGGACCCTGGTGAAGCTGCACGTCAAATCCTGTGTTCAGTTTTGGGCCCCTCACTCCCACAAGGACATTAAGGGGCTGGAGCGTGTCCAGAGAAGGGCAACGGAGCTGGGGAGGGGTCTGGAGCACAAGAATGATGAGGAGCAGCTGAGGGAGCTGGGGTTGTTTAGCCTGGAGAAGAGGAGACTGAGGGGAGACCTTATGGCTCTCTACAACTGCCTGAAAGGAGGGGGTAGAGAGGTGGGGGTTCGTCTCTTCTTCCATGTAACCAGGGACAGGACAAGAGGAAATGGTCTCAAGTTGTGCCAGGGGAGGTTTAGACTGGATATTGGGAAAAAATTATCCGCTGAAAGGGTTATCAGGCATTGGAAGGGGCTGCCCAGGGAGGTAGTGTAGTCTCCGTCTCTGGAGGTGTTTAAAAGACAGGGAGATGAGGTGCTTAGGTACATGGGTTAGTAGTGGACAGGTTATGGTTGGACTCGATGATTTTAAAGATCTTTTTCAACCAAATGTTTCTATGATTCTATGAAAATGACATGAAATAGGATACCTGGTGGATTTCAGTTCAGACTTCCTATATAGGGACACTGTCATTTGAGTTCCTAAAGCTCGGCTTCCTTCCAGTCTACCTCACATATATAGTCAGTCTTCTAATGACTTTTGACATAAATAAATTACAGTAGAAATGGCAGTAAGCACAGGCAGCCAATGTGCAATCCTACACAAATGTTTTTTCTCTCCTGTTATTGGAATATGCAGATAGTATTGTACATAACAAGATATTATTTTGATAATCTTGGCAATTTATTGTGAGGAAGAAAAGGTGAGATAGTTACTCCTTGTCTGTTTTCAGGTAGGAAAAGTCCTATCTTTCATCAGGGAAGCCACATTTGTTGTGTGCCATCATCCAACATGACAAATTTGTCTGGCAAAATGTACCTAACATCCTACTTTTTGGGAAGCTGGCAGATAACGAGGCCACATCAGTGACGTGTTTGGGTGATGTTGGTGTCCTGGGCCCAGCTCATCTCTTTGCTGTTCTGGCTTTAGACTAAGGGGTGGTGCCGTGCACAGATGGCCTGGTACGTCATTTTCTTTGAAACATAGAAAAAAGTCTCAATATTTGTACTGTTGGCCAGCACCAGGATTTTTCTTGAAGCCTCCAGATTTTCACTTCTACTTCATAAGTGCACTGGAGGCTATTCGGATTGTAGCCATTGGAAATAATTTTTTGGTAGTTCCACTTGGGTGAAGAGAGCTGATAAGAAATGATCAGAAAAGGACCTGGTGTTGGTGGCCAGCAGGATGACCATGAGCCAGCAATGTGCCCTTGTGGCCAAGAAGGCCAACACCATTCTGAGGTATATGAGAAGGGGTGGGTGTAGGCCAGAGAGGTTCTCCTTCCCCTCTGCTCTGCCCTGCTCAGACCACATTTGGGATATTGTGTTCAGTTCTTGGCCCCTCAGTTCAAGAAGGACAGGAACTGCTTGAAAGAGTCCAGCAGAGCCACAAAGATGATGGAGGGAGTGGAGCATCTCCTGATGAGGAGCGGCTGAGGGAGCTGGGTCTCTTTAGCTTGGAGCAGAGGAGACTGAGGGGGGACCTCATTCATGGGGATCAGTTTGTAAGGGGTGAGAGTCAGGAGGAAGGAGCCAGGCTCTGCTCTGTGATGTCCAATGCCAGGACAAGGGGCAATGGGAGCAAGCTGGAGCATAGGAGGTTCAACCTGAAGATGAGGAGAAACTTCTTTCCTGTGAGGGTGGCAGAGCATGGCCCAGGCTGCCCAGAGAGGTTGTGGAGTCTCCTTCTCTGCAGACATTCAAAACCCCTGGCCGTGTTCTGTGTGACCTCCTCTGGGTGATCCTGCTCTGGCAGGGGTTGGACTGGGTGATCTCCAGAGGTCCCTTTCAACTCCTGACATCCTGTGATTCTGTGATCTTCTCTTTTGGAGGATCTCACTTTAGGTACCCACACAGCATCACTCTTTATTGTTCTGTTCAGCTTGTAGAGAATATTGTACGAGGTGCAGGATAAAATTGTCACTTAAACGCTCTTGACACGCTACTTTGGGTATTACATCATGGACCCCAAGCAGAGGGAGGGAGCGCCTTGTAAAAAACAGCACAGAACAGAGCTACGAAATAGTGGTCCCTTTCTACAACTTCTCTGTGTGGTTGTGAAAAACCTGTGAATTTGGCAGAAGGAGAAGTCAGTAATCATCGAAACCACAAGAATTTGGATTAGCAGAGGCTGCTGGCTCAAGCAGTAAGAAATCCTGGTGTAAAAGAATTATTTTCTTCCTGTACATCTAGCTCCATCTGGTAATCTGTTTTTGGGTTTAGAAAATACTGAGCAGAGACAGGAACTCAATCCTTGCAGCTTTTGAGCAAGCCAAGGGGAAGGAAATACCTTCTTCTGCTCGAGGATAGGTAGAAGACAAATGCTATGGTTTGGGCCAAGTATTTGGGAATAAATAACTGACTTGATCACTTGAAAAATTAATTCTCAGTGCTTTCTCATGGACACAGCTACCCTGGAGTGTTAGATTTGTACCTGGAGCCTGCTGTGGCACAGGACCAATTTTTTGGGAGGGGTGACGGTATTGCATGTGATGGCTCACGAGCCTGTGGGCTCTTGTGGCAGTCCAAAATGGTCCTGGAGCCCAAATCTCTGTGAGCACACGTTGCTTTATGGGCTGTTGTGGAGCAGTAAAAAATATTAACCAAGGAAAACCTTTGGAGAAACGTGTCTCTGACAAATTTATGGGCATTTCAGAGTAGCAGGCAGAATCATAAAACAGGTTAGTAGGCTTTGTGCGGGGTTTCCCAAAGGACGCTCACTCCTGTTATTTAGGATATTATTGGTTTAAAACGAGCCCTAGGGGTTTTCTGTCAGGGCTTAAATGGGAAATGGGTTGGCAGAAGCTTTTCTTCTCCTAAAATTGTGCCCATGGCTCCTGAGGAGGGAACCCCAGTGGCTCTGCAAGGTGTGAATCATGAGCATGTGGTTGCTGAAGTGTCCCTCTTGGTGTCCTTCTGCTGCGTTGTCCGAATGACAATTTTCCAATATAATTAAAGGAATAAAATCAGTATTTTTACCTATTAGCAATAGCGAACTCTGTGGACTGTATTTCTTTATGGGAATGTCTTTTTGGAGGAGTTTGGGCATAAATAGTGAGCTTGGGAGTTAATCAAACTGTTGATAGAAAACAGGAAGGAAAGGAGAAGAAAACCTGAAATTGGATGTCATGGTTTTCTGTAGGCTTTGCTGTGGAGGTTTAGATCAAAGGGAAAACAGTTTATACTAATTTTGGGCTCATACTTTCTACTCGGCAACTTCATCAGATAAGAGAGTTTTGCAGAAAAATCCTTTGTTAACACTGATTTAATTCTTAGCTTGTACAGCCTCAGCGAGCATCAAGAAGCAAGGAAGCTCGCCACAAAGGAGGCTTCATTTTTCTACTGAGAATAATTTCAAGCTCAACATAATTTTCTTAAAACAGTTACGATCAGTGATATTTTGGGGGAAAAAATAGGTAATAAAAATGTAGAGAGAGCGCTATGGGTTTTCTTTCACAAATAGTGTTCTTGAGAACATTTAACTTCAGTGGAGAGTACATTAAAAGAAGGGATTAAAATAAATCACAAATATAAAAAGCCTTGAAATTTTTAATTTTACTATGTGCTGCGCTTAAAGCATAAAATAAACCCAGTTAATGTTCTCCTTTTCTAATTTCCTAATTCACTAAAATGCCATATGCTTTTCATTTGTGTTTACTTTGGCATCCAGAAGAAAGGGGAGAATTAAATAATGCTGGAGACAGGCTTCATCATTATCTGGCGTTCAAGCGCTTTGATGGTCTATTTAAAATAGATGCGTGCGCCTTTTTTGTTCCTTGTAATATGGATATTATAAAGGAAGGTGAACAGGATGACAAATTGGAGATGCTCTCAGCGAGGCTGTTGAATTATTTTTAGGCAGGAGACATACTGTACGCCCTGCGCCTGTGCTGAATGTAATTAATGTGAAACCTTATCACTGCCGTGCTCGCTGTCCTATTGTCATTTTGGTTTTGGGTCCTGCACCTCGCTGGCTCCTATCGCACCCTTCGCTGTGAGATCTCTTCCTGTCCCGCACGTGTCCCGTTTGTCACCACCATATGGCCCTCAGGGTTTTGGTTGCCGAGCCCTGTTTAGAGACCACTGTGCTTTGTCATATTTTGGCTGCTCACCCCGGATTGCCATCTGATACCTATCATCTGCTTAACACATTGGATGCCAAAAATACTCTGGGTTTTTTTATTATTATTATTATTTTTTCAAATGCATGTGCGAGAAGGACTGTGTCAAAAAGCTGTTTTCATCAACATTGCTCCAAGGTAATTTCCTGTTACGTTGAACCAGTCCCCACACCTCTCAACTCTCCAAACTTTGTGCCAGCTGACTGAAGGGATATAACACAGCTCTGGGGAATTTTATTTTCTATATTTTTATTGCATGGCACTGTTGGTAACAGACTGTGATGTGTTTAAGCATCTTTTCCCACTGTGCGGTCGCAACAAAACCAGAACTCTCCGAGCATAGCGGGGTCTATTCTTACCCTGGTTGTCAGCTGCGACTTTATTAGGGTTGCACCCAGCGACTGGTTTTGAGATGGGTTTGACAGATAAAATACATTATGATTTGCAAGTGTTGGCATCGGTGATGCCTGATGCCATTTTCACGCAGCGTTTCAATCTCTCGTGATATCGACACCGAAAAAAATCAACTTCGCCAACTGTCACGACGTAATTAAAAGTCGGGGGTGGGGGAATAGCATGGAAAAATGATTGTACTGCTGAATTAGTGGTAGAGGAGTCTGCCTTAGCATTTGGGGTATCAGGCGTGATGGATTTTTTTATCAGCAGAATTTTAAGCTAAATACTGGTACCCGTGTTTGTGATTTTGTGTTGGTGCAAATTTCTGCTTCACTTTTAAAAACTCGCCCTTCAAATTTTAATTCTTATTTTATTTAAACCCTTTCCAATCCTTAAATTGAGCTTTTCTGCTGTAAAGGTCCCCTTCCTTCCCCCCTTTCAGTCTTCTTGCACTTCCTTTTCCATGGCTTTCAGTTATTCTCCACGTTATGGCTGGTTGGTTACGCTGTGATGCCCATTCTTCGGAAAAAAACACATGCCCACAGTAGCATATTATGTGATTCGATAAATTAATTCAATAAATCGAAGGGAACACCATTTAATTCTCTTTTGCTTCACTCTGAAAACAGATTAGGTTTTGTTTGTCCACAAAAATATGATTTTGGTGACGTTTAGCTTAAATAAATGTTGTTTCTATGCCATAATAAAATGAAACTGATGTTTCTGAAGAGAAAATAAATCAAGTTATTCTTTAGTCACTGATTTAATGTATTTTAAGGGACATTTGCTGGCAGAACCACTTCACAAAATAGTATTTTAGTGGAGAAATTTCCTATGGGTCTCAGAAACTGCTACTCCGAGGATCATTTTGTGCTTCTTTCAGTGAAGTAGTGGCATTAAATCCTTGTTATGCCATCAGGAACTGACACAGGTCAGCTCATTCAGGAGGCGCGTTTTGTGTGTCCTTTATACAATATGTGGAAGAGAGTGTGGTGCTGGGTTAGATTCAGTAATATTTAAGTAATATTTAAGTAAATGAGGAAAATGAAGACATCACTTACTCAGCTAGTGAGGAAACCCATGATCTGGTACCTGAAGTATGCCGCTTTCTACAGCCTGATATAAAACTAGAGATGGAAACTTCTTGCTTACCAACTAGCAAAGCAACAATAAAGAAATAAAGCTAAAACACACCCAGGATAAGGTAGCGCAGGTTTTATACCTATTTTTAAAACTGGTTATATTTAATTGGTACTTACAGTTATCCTTGCCCCAAGTATCAGTGACGAACAATTCACAGAGTGATGTGGGACTCATGCTCTGCATTAGTGGTCATTGCCTCCTCACCTGCTAATCATGTTGGATTAAGTCATTATTATTATTGTTAAACTGTCTACTACTACTATTATTATTATTATTTATTATTATTATCATCTTATGCACGGTGTTGTTTCATGTTGCTCTGAGAAGATCCAGCGCTGTTGATTTGGCTGGGGAAGACAGTAGTTGCTTTGCATCTTGATGAAACTTTCTTTAAGGAACTCGCCAGCAGTCTTTTCTGATAAGGTTTTATAAAAGGAGCTTGTCTCTAACATATTTAGGACTTGTTTCTTTAATAAGAAACTGTGTATGAAAATTATTTGTATCTGCAAATGCATTAATGTAAAATGACATGCCCTGTAATCTGGCAAACGGTACCAGCATGGCTGGGTGTCTCTGGGATCTTTGCTTTCTGCCATACACCTGTACTAAAAGAGCTCATCTATTACATTGTGTAAAGAAAACACAGAGAATGAAGCATTTCACTGAAAGAAAAAAGGCAAATTAACCTTATTAATGGCCTTTAATATTTTGTGTCAGGAGGAAGGAGCCAGGCTCTG
>NW_010208896.1:16326-47317 GCF_000695765.1 Mesitornis unicolor | reverse complement strand
ATAATTTACACAAGTCTACATTGACAAATCAATTACCAGTCACATCAACGAGGGGTTTGTGTTATGGCAAATAAAGTTTATGAAAATTCACAGTTAATCTGCAAGTATTTAAAAGATGCAGGAATCATATTGCACATCATAAAACAGTGGATGCCGAGGAGCAGATTTACAGTGTTCCAGCTCTTCCTTCACAGAATGTACATTGGTCATCATCATGCAATAACTTCAAATACAGAATGGTATCATGTACCACAGTAAACAGTTACTCACAATGTAAGTTTTAAATAGAGTAGCAAAAAGCTGTTAGGTTTCTCTTTAAACCATATTTAAATTCTTGAAATACAATAAAACACTTTGATAAAATCAAATGGAATTGCAGTTGTCACATTATATTCTCAGTATTCTTCTTTGTCTTTTCCTTTCTTTTCCTTTTCATCCTGTAGTGCAGTACCAAGTTTCTTTATAAGGACCGACAAAACTTTGTCCAAAGGATCCATGACACCGCGCTGTAGCCACTTGGGAATAGTAGTCCTTGCATGGTGAAAGCCCAGCTTTTGAAGGATGTAGTCAACACCAACAGGATCAATTTTTCTCCCAGTCCAGGATATTAATCTAAAAAGCAACACAAAGGGGACTCAACCTCAAATATGTATGTAGAGGAACTGGCATTTGTATAAGTAAACATTCATTTTTACCATTGCTACACTTCTGAACATCTTAAGTGCAACAGGTACTGTTTCAAACTAAATTTATACAGATAAGCTGAACAAGACCAAAGTAACATCTTCCCAAAGGAAGAGGATGCTCAAGGAGACAAAAGCTAGATTGGCTTGCCTCCAGATCACATTTAAATTGATTTATTACTACTGTTAACAAAAATGCCAACCCTCGATTTGTTTGGCCTGGGTTGATTTGTTGTTTTTCATATGTGAATGAACACACAGGGGCTCCAGCAGACATTAAAAAATAAACCAACCCTGACACAGAGAAAACTAATTTTCAGTGATAAAAAGTGAATATTAAGAGCAGCGAGTTGCTACTACACTTCCTATTCTTTTGTGCTAAGTTTAACCTGCCATACTAGTATGTAGTGCTTTTTATTTTAAGGTGACTACTTAACAGAACTAAAACTGGAATGCTAAAAATGAGAAACTGCATTGCAGAAAGTGAACAGACTTGTAGAACAGAATGAAACAGTAATCTCTGGTCCTCAATGCGTTTAATTTTACTGTAACCTGATTTTGAAGAGCCTTCAACAATACCTTCAATCTGCATAAGTTCTAACTAGAAGTTAACTGATGTGATAGGTAATTGTGTTATCCAGCTTTTGTCATGTCCTGTGGCAGGTATCTTTCATAACAGCCAAGGACAAATCTGTAACAGCATCCAGGTGATTGATCCACTTGGTAGCTGAACATCACCACCTTGGGAAGACTTGTGGTTTGAAGGACAGCACCCACAGATAAAACACAGACACAAAGAGATTGCAGACAAGCCTGCTTCTTACCTGAGGGTGGGCTCCAAGTGCCAAGTATTGCACATAAACTCTCGCCAGTCGACTGTAGTGTAAGTAATGCTTTCCTCTGCCTCTTTGTCAGTGGAGCTGTCCTCAAGAACACCAACGGAGTTTTTCTGCCCTGGACGAGCAGCCAAAATGCGAGGAGGAAAAATTGCTACAAAATGGAGAGAAAAAAACCCGACACCAGTCAGTCATGAGCATCTCACTTGAATTCTCTTTATACATCTTTTAAAGACACACAAGCACAGATCTCAAAACAGAGATCACAAAACCTTGTGTTTCAGTGTTACAGAATTTCTGACAAACAGTTCTGGTTTGAAAAAAGTGCTCATAAAAATATCCTAGGAAAACTGTTAAGAGACACTGGGTAACACTGGAATGTGGAATTCTTCCTTCTCTTTCAAAAAAGGCTTTCTTTCAAATTCATCATGGCATTCAACAAAGCCCATCTTGTTCCATAAGAAAAAACTCAGACAGGCTCCTAGTTTAGAATATTTTTTTTTAGATGGAGAGAGTAGTTTCAGAGGAGGAGGATGGCGGGGCAATAGTGAAGTTCAATCTTTGCCCAAAGGCATCAAGGGGACCTGAAGCCAACTCTTACTTAAGTCTTGGGATACAGAAAAGGCACAACAGCTGTTTCTCCTCCAAACAACACATTTTATAAAATTAAAACCAAATCTGTAAATTTGGATTGAATTTCGATTTAAGATAGCCTGAAAACATATCTTTTTTACAAAGTTTCACCAAAAATAGCTACCTTCCCCTATAATTTCATAGCATTAAGTCCAGATTTCAAGAACATTTAATACTACTTCTGGTCATTTCAATGGAAGCAAAGTTAAACCTAACTTTAAAAAAATTAAATCCATTTTTAACAAATCAACTCTATTGAAAAGTACGCAAATATTTACTATGAAATAGTCTGACAACTGCAGATTAGCAGACCAGTGTTACCTCATAAATATCTTACCTTTTTCTTTTTCTTTTAGATAAGCAGACACCAAGTCATGCAGGAACATAATCAGTTCAGCATCCATGGTTACACAAATGTGGTCTGTAAATTCAGTTACTACACTGCATTCCACCTTTGGTTTAACACTTGTATCTACAGTCAGATAAAAATAGTATTAGTACATTTCTAAGTACGTATTGTAATACATAAAAGTACCCAGAATTTGAATCCAAATTATTTGAAAATTACATTTCTGTTACTGAACCAGAGACTCAAAGGAGAGGAAGGACCACAAATAACACTTGTGTTTAGCAGACTCAGCATTTTTAACAGTTTTTCCATCAGAGTAACTTCTGATATTTTTATAAGATGCTGAAAATAAAGAAGTACTATCATGTAGCACTTTATCATCCTCAACATGGAAAGTCAACCTAGAGCTGTATCACTACCTTGCGCTATGCTATTAATGCATGATTTTAGACAGTAAGAAAAGCCGATAGCAGATTTTGCTAGTTTGGCTATTAAAAAACCCCAAGCTTGACTTATCTAGCAGTACTACCCAGGATCAGGTATGGAGTAAAACCACAGCTCAGCCAAAATAAACATCTACATTGTCTTATACCTTCAGATGTCTCATTTCTCCCACCAGTTCACACTGCAGTTTGAAGGTAACATTTTGAGAACAAGAACATAAAATTTAGGTTCCTATATAATGTTCCTTTTTTCACAATGGCCCTTCCCTTTTAATTAAAATTAAGAAAACTATCCTCCCAAATACAGCCAACCTAGCTGCAATGTTCATTTCTCTTAGTAAGTTTTCCCTATGGTGACCAGACTAGATCTTCACTCATCAGAATTCCCTCTACATTTTATTATGAAATTATATCCTTCCTTGCAGATCTGCAGTAATTTTTCTTAGCAGTCTGGTGTCTTTGTACTTAACTCCTCATTTATGAGAAGTAGCTTTGGATCAAGAAAAAACAAGTGATGTTTACAGCACCTTGTAGTGAAGGCTCTTGGGGCTCCTGAACATGAATAGATTTAAAATCCAGCTGCATCCTTGGCAATGCAAAGATGGTTTCAGTTTCATGGTTGTAACTGGAGCCTCCTCTGAAGCCACTGAGTAAACTTGAGCTTTTCACTGTTGTGTTGCTCTCTGGGTTATTAGCATCAACGTTTCGAAGCAGGTTTAACTCTACAAGGACAATGGGAAATTTCTGAATTCAGTAACCATTATGAAGAAATGATTCGGCCAGCACAGAGGGTGACAAATTTTCACAAAATTTAATAGTAGCAATTTCATACACTGAAATACATCTCATTATAAGAAGGAGGGAGGAAACAGGTGTTGGTACCATAACATCTAAGCACTTCTAAGAATCTCTCAGTTTTTTGGAAGCTTTCAGTCCAAATTTTATTCATCTGACTATCCTATCACAACTCTGTTTTAATAATGAACTTTCGGTTAAGTGAGATATAGACTGCATGGGTTCAAAGTACGCCCTTCGTATTTTAAAATATAGTAGAACTTAAAATGAAAATAATTGTTTCTGATGGATACAAGTCATAGCTACATTCATCCAGGCAACATTGCTGTCAGAAATCACTGACCAGGAATCCAACTTTGTCACAAGACTTCTACCATAGCACACAGGCCATACCATTTGAATTAGTTTTCCTTTGTTAAAATTGTGAAAAGACAAAAAGTTTAAAAAGTTTACTTTGTAACCTTTGTAAAACCATTGTAAAACTGCTAGTGTATGATTATTAAGACGACAACATCCTTTATCCTGCTCCCAACAATATGGCCACAAAAGGTCAAATGTTGTTTATATACTTAAATGGTCTGGATGTATCAAAACATGGCTACATAAAAAACATCTAACAGACAGCACGTCTATTGGTGAACTTCAACCACTACGTCCTGTTGTGTCTTTCAAAAGGAATAAATATTACTGTAGTATATAAATAATTTGAAAACAGTTTTTCAATAAACTATCATCTGCTCGTTTCTGACTATATGCCATATTCTGCTGTCCACCCTTTCACAGAAATTCTATTTATATCATCTAAGGATTCTACAGTTTATGAATGAAATAGTGACAGCTGTATTTTAAGATTTCTTTTAACACTATCTTTGAAGTTTTATTTCCCAGTCAACAGTGATTTAAAGATACGATTCTGCATTTTTTAATGTCTAGAAGCAGCTGAGGGTTGAAGACCAGATGAGTAATTTTCAAGTGTTTGTTGTAAGTGGTGACAGAAGCCTAAAATAGATTCCTTCTTTAACTGAATCCATAAATCCTTCATATACAGTGAAAATACTAAATATATCATCATGTTACAACATCACAACTGGACAATTATATGAAACATGAAATTTTTTTTGCATACAGTGAAAGAAGAAAAGACTGGAACTACTGCAGTGGCAGATATATACATGTCCTATAGACTAACAAAACATTTTGGCTTCACTGCACAATTTGGAAAAGAACTTAGCTCAGTAACACTTGCAGCTGTTCAGCATGTTGCTATGCTTTGTTCCACAGTTCACCGTAAGGTTCTCAAGAAGAATCAACTGCCGTTATTTCAAATTTCCTTCTCTGGATAGCCCATTTGACATTTAGCAGCTTTTGAACAGCACAATTTGCACCATCTGGCAAGCAGACCAATCCCAAAATTTAATTAACATGAATCTAACCTTCATTCCTTGTGGCTGTAACGTAATTGAACCACTCTTTCACACTGGCAACTCCATGTGGGGGGTTTTCATGGCGGCGCCTTGTTATCTTTGTGATTGTTGCCATAGGGCTTTCGAGGGCTCCACACGGTTTGGTGACCATGGTGTTATGGCCCAAATGAAAGTCCAGGGTTTGCACAATATATGTGGAGTGTTCACTAGTACCTGCAATGGAAGGTGCAGACAGTGTGGAGTGAGAGAGAAAAGAAAAATTGAAAAAGTAGCTTGGTATAGGTACTAGGATTTATTCTCTTGCTCTCTTCTCCTCACACAGGTAATTAACATGAATAATCAAGCCAGTGGCATTAAAAACTGGTATAAAGCTTGCAAACAACAGAAGAATTGAATCTTCATTAGCTACAGACAATAAAAACTTCTCAATATGAAGACAAATATAAGCAATAAGGCCATCAGAATTCATCACGTAGAAACAAAGGACTGCATAAACACAGACATGCAATTAACAAGCAGACAATCCACTTTGTAGACATATTCACAGAATCACAGAATCGCTCGGTTGGAAAAGACCTCTGAGATCATCATGTCCAACCGTTCCTGTCTACCCCCTAAACCATATCCTTAAGTACCTCATCTACCCGCTCTTTAAATACATCCAGGGATGGTGACTCCACCACCTCCCTGGGCAGCCTGTTCCAGCTTCTGACGACCCTCTCAGTAAAGAACTTCCTCCTTAATATTATAAAGGACATACCTAGTATATTTGAAAATGTACTTTGCATTATTGCACAGATAAAGCAAATGGTGGCAAAGATGGAAAGAGAACAGATTATTATTTTAGGTAAGTGGTACACTGATTCAGACTTCAAAGTTAGTTAGTTTTTCTTTGATTTCTTATGTATCAACACATTCTTTAAATTAATTTGAAGGAATTTAGAGAAATGAGGAAATGGTTTAACTTACCATCTTCCCAAACTTTCTGGGCTTCTGTCCAAAATGCAATATTGGGTTCTTCAAGGTGGAATAAGGCCCAAGATTTTGAGCGGAAATTAGGTCCATGAAAGCAAGCCAGCGTCATATGGTTTCCGTGCAGGCTCATGGATCCTCCAAATTGCATTCCATCTTCTGGCAATGGCATTTGAAATAAGGATATATGGCACCCAGATACCACTTTCAAAACTCCTGGCCAATGGCGATGATGGGCCGCATCCAACACTAGAAAGTAAACACGCAATAGCAAGAACAAACTTTAGGAAAGAGAAAAATACAGAAAAGATTGCTGCCATATTCATGTTTTTAATAAAACACGGAACTATGAGCTATATTTTCTAATCTATATCACCGACACTGTTTCATCTTTGTGATCTAAGGTGGTTGTAGCTTATGAGTACCTGAAAAAGCATACTTGGAAATCACTGACTCGTGTTGAGGCAATCATGGTTTCAGCTCATGATTAATAGAAAGTAAGAACAGCATCTCACTTTCATTGCTACTCAAAGTAGAAATGTTTTTTATGAAACGGACTTCAAAACAGACTTTGCAAACTATTTCAATTCTATTGAAATAGTTTGAAAACTACAAAAAAGATTTATTTATTTTTTAAACAAAAATACGCGTGTTTAAATAAAACCTGAAAATAACATAAGGTAGTTTATTGTTGTACCCCAGATATAGCAGGGTACTCAAGATACTTGCATTCTTCACTGAAAAGTTATTCCTAGACCAGATTTACAGGAAAAATGTAGTGAAGCAACTATTTCAAGTCTAACAGATATACTTGCATGTATAAAGTTGCTCGGATTAATTTTTGCAGTTAAAATATCCTACTTGGGAAATATGCTATTTTTGTACCACTTACATTGCTCATGTGAGCTCCTCTCCAAGTTGTTGGCCATTGTCTTAGGAGGGAGATAAGGAACAGGTCCCCAGGTAGACAAAGCTCGCTTGCTTGTATCAAACTGCTGAGTAAAGAACTCCTGGAGTTTCATTCCTATTTTTATTAGGTCTGGTGTAGTCGATCTTGAAATCATCACTTGGAAGATATCCCATTTCAAGTCCCCATGGACAAATATCTCACTAGATATTAGAAACAGCAGGATCATTAGCAATTAATCTATTTCCTACTGACAATAAAAATGAACCCTTTGCTTTCTAGCAGATGCTTATATTTTTGATTAACAATACTGGACAGAAGCCATATAGGCAGAATTTGACCTTATCAAACAATATAAACTTTAAACACAGGAAGCAGTATTACCTTTTATCAGACATGCTCGAGTCCAAAGCATTATACAGATTAATTTTCCATTCATCCTGTAGTTTCAGATCTGCATTACTGAAGATTCCCATTAGGATACTGGACCCCATATAGTCAACACGTGCTTCAGTAGAACCCATGGTAATTTGAATTTTGTGACTGGGCTGTTGGTTTGGATGTTCAGAAATATGGGCTGAAATATAATTGAAGCAACACAGAAATATATTGTTAAAGATAGGAAAACAAGCTTTTCCAGAGATGTTCACCCTTATGCCATACACATGATACAGACAGACGGAGAAAGCACTGGTTTCTTCCAGATGCATGGGGAGGTCATGACTCTGGTGTAGAGCCAGAACACCCAGCCTCTTTTCCAAAGCCAGGTTTTATATTTCCCAGACCATAAGCACTTGCAAAATTCTAGGCAGAACTGAAATGCTATCAAATCTTTCCATTTGCCATCTGTCCAGACAGCTGAAGGGAGCGGGACTGTTGCAGAGCTAGCAAGTGCAATTTTTGAGCAACCCTGAGACTGGTTCTGGCCCTGATGAGAAGGCTGTCCCTTCAATTCAAAGTATGTTTTATAGTCGGTATGCACAAGTAAGAATCCAAAGTTTTTCTATATTAGCAGGTTCATGAAATGGGTTACTGTGTATATTTTGTAGTTTTTCACATTTATTGTCTGTAGCATATACTAATCCCAGACAGCTTTTTGACTTACCCACCATCTCCAGGGTATTCACATCTATGGTACCTCCAACAACTCCCCCTCTGGAGTCCAGCTGCGATCTTCCCAGGCCAACAGACATGCTAATTTCCCGATCTCTGCTGCTGCCCACAGATAGACGACCTTGGCTTTTCAAACCACTGGTAGTCCACCTGGAACAGAGGTGAAAATGGACAACAATTTTCCTGGCAGTCAAAACAGAAACTGAAAATTATTTACTGGAAAGCAACAAAGAATGTGGATTAGGCATATGTGATCTCAGTATTAAGCATCAGTATTCATAGTTCACAGTTCAAAACTGAAAAAGTTAGGATTTTAAAGCTAGAAGACAACAGGCTGTTAACAGTCTGTGGGGAAATTGGGTTTTTGCCCCCAGAACAACACCGTCTGTTAAAACATGCTTGACCTTGCTTTATACTTACGTAGTATTGCCCATTACGTTGCTCATATTCATTTGAACATTTAACTGTTTTAGGTTCATAGCAAAGACAACCAGTGTCTCCCATGGTGTTCCTTGTTGGCTTCCAGCTTTATTTGACTTATTAAACGGAGTTGAAGTTTTTGAGAGAGCATCTAATAAAAAAAAGTAGACAAAATTTAAATTATTCCACATGCTAGGAAAATCTGGCAGAATCTAGACATTGTATATATTAGAAAAGGACAGACTAACACCATATTTAAGGAGTCTCACAAAACTACGAGTGAGGATAAGTAAGAACTAGAGCATTTGCAGTACATGTTGCTTTAGCTGTCATAGAAATTGACTCACTTTACACATCTATTTTACACATTTATTTTTACCAATATCTTTTCTCTTAAAGATTTTTAATTTGCAATAAGGCATGCAAGAGCGTATTTTCAATTCTTTAACTGTTTAAAAATATCAGTGCACTCGGAAAATGAATTATTAGTATTTGAATTTTCAGGTAGCAGTTATTTGCACAAGTGCCAAGTCAGAGTGTCAAGTATTAGTGTCTTCCTTGCTCTTCTCACAAAATCCTGGTAATACTCATAAGCCTGTGCAAAATTGCTTTTCCTGTGAACAAGCTACTCCACCAGCCATAAATCCTTCTATAACTGTGTCCTAAAAACTGTTCATATATAACATCTTGTTTGCTTTCTGAATAGGCAAAATACCCATCCTTTCTCTTCTCACAGATATTTTTCCTAGAGTAAAATAGCACCATACTTCTAAATAACTGTATCTATAACTAATGCCATAAATATTCCACACAGCCAGTGCTACACTGCTATAAGATAAAGTACAGTAACATTGATAGTAAAAGAAATTATAAGTGACTTTATTTAATAATTACATAGAATATATACTTATTTAGACCTCTTCATATGAGCCCAAAGTCGTAGATGAAATAAAGCTCACTCTCCTGTGAGCTGTGATACTGACGCTCTGCTAAAAGCATGGTAATTGCTCGGATGAGAACAGAGGGCCAAGAAGATGACAACGCAATCAAATTAAGCTGGAGAACTCATTTAACCCCACGTATACAACTCCTGCTCCAGTAAAGGAAACTGCAAGTTTATAGAAAGTACTCTAACAAACTACATCTTGATTCATCAATTTCAGACACAACTGGTGGTAATACTTGAAAAGAAATAAAGGAATCATTGTATGCTAACCTCTCTGAGGCACTGAAGAGTCAGACACGCTCCTGGATCTTGTAACAGCCGGAGACTTTAAGTTATGAGATGCTGTCCCAGGTGACATACTGCTGCTTGCATTATGTTCACTAAAAACATTAGGCGACTGTGCCATGTGTGTAAATGAAGCAGACTGGCAGGGCTGCTCCCATGTCCTACAGTATGCTTTCCGTGATGATTCAGGAGAAAGATGCTGGCTTACCCCTTCAACTGAATCTGGTGTTCCAGGACCCGATGCTACTGGAAAGAAAAAAAAAAAAAACCAGCAGCACATGAAAGGCAGAAAAACGATTTCATTTTTGTTTCACAGTATCCTCCCATATACTAAGAAGTATATGGAGAGTATCAAAATATATTTCATTTATCATAACTAAAGGTTTTCTACTGTCTTCATTAATATAAGCTCTTTACATAATTCAGTGACCTGCTTTACAAAGTTTCCATTCCTTTTCTCTAGGATTTTCTACTAAAATAGTGACTGCATATGGAGTAAAGTATAATACATTTATATCTAGTCACATATGTAATAACACACAGGCAATACATTTTTCTAGAATTCCTACTACAAACCCTTGTACAAAAAGGCTTTTCATGATCAGCAACAGTATCTTACCTGGCAGATTTATTGTTTGATCACCTAGGAAGAGCCGTCTAGCAATGCTTCTCCTGTACCAAGCTCTTGGGAATGCCAGAATCTCACTGAGTCGCCTCATATCATATTTAAAAGAAGCGGATCCTATATCACAGACAGCTGAAAAAGAAAAAGCATATACACACAACTGTAAACCCTCATTAGCAACAGGTTTTGCTAACAACAGCTAGTTAATAGATGTTCAGTACAGTCAGATATTTCTTTACCCAGCAGCATAGTCTCTGCTGTCATGAAAAAACAGCTATTTATCCCTGCAGTTCTCCTGAGGTGGTGTCATTTCTCCCCATCCAACATTAGATACAAACACATTTCATAAAGGAAAGATAGGACCTAAGGATATAACTGATCCTGGGTCTCACTTGTTTGTGTTGTATGTGCCTCAGACTCCTCATCTGAGGGCTTTAATAGCAGATGAATCACAACCATTCTGCTGTTTGCCAACTAAGTCAGGATCCCATGTGCAGAAAAATAAATAAATAAATAAATAAATAAATAAATCTTTTAAACCCACTTTTACTTCAAAGCTCCTTGAGTATTCAGGAGTCCAGCTCCCACTATAGTTTCATAGGCACCAGGTGGCAAGGTAGTGAAATCTGACAGCTAGTAACTGAACAGACACTGCAAAACTACATCACCGAGTTAGACATGCAGCATTGCAAACAGCATAACACACAGCAAGTGTCAGAACCACAAACTAGTCATGAAGAACACTAAGAAAGCAGCTTGTGATCTAGGAGATTCAGCTGTCATTTTTAATGGGCACAGTATATCATCACTATAATACCACATTTAATTGTGCTACATAATCTGCTTCAATTTTCTTTTCTCTTGAAGACTGCTTGAAAACTAGACTACTTCTAGTTTTCATATAAAAAGGGAAAAAAAAAAGTGAGTGTCTGTGAAAGATTTTGTCCTATTCAGGCAACAAGACAGCTGTGAAATACCTGAGGAAAGTACTATGAAAATGAGTAGTTAGTGTATATCAAACTAGATCCAACTGAAAGCCTAAGCAACTTTGGGAATAAATTTAACATAAAGTTCTATTATTATACTAGTTTATCTCTGTTATAAAATATATTAAGAGATAAATTTGCAATGAGAATCAGAGTTCATTCATCTTTCTGTTCTGATGGGACAGTGATGTAAAAGAGCATCCATACTAGGGCACTGGTTGGCCAGCTGAAGCTCATTCCCCTGTTGCTGACTCCTGTAACAGAGAGACTTATTGAACCCATACTATATAGACACTGTGGGCATGCTGTGATTGCTCTTTAACTTTAGCAAGCGTGTTAGCGCAGTATAACACATTGAGAACATGCAGTGGAATTCCACCAAACAAGCTGAAAATGTCAGAAACCCAGTCCAAAAGCTCACTGTACACTTCTTTTGTGGTTTGCCATCCTTTCAACTGAGTGCTTTAAGAAACATATGCTCTTCGATTACCAGTGCTCTTGTTGATCATCAGCAATACAACAAATTTGCAAAGACCATACCAAAGTGAAATGGCATATTTTGAGTTTGAAGATTTCAAAAGCACTATTTTAACTCTAATGAACAGCAGTTGTCTAATTAGCTGAATAGATGGGATTAAAATGAAACAAGCATTTACCAGATATGTTTATCAATGTTGTATCTATCTTGCTTGTAGCTTTGCTCGCAGACTGACTCTCAAAAAAAGAGGAACCTCCTGAACGCCTTATTCGTGACAGGCTGACTTTCACAAACTCAAGGTTAATGCTCAAAGAGTCCTTTCGGCCAGTGACTGAAGTTGGTTCCTCATCCACATTACCTGGAAATAGAAGGGAAAAAGTGTAATCTTCTGTGACCTTTTCAAATTTTCAGTTCAGAAAACCATGCCAAACTCGAGCAAACGAAAACTTGTTCTGTACCTAAGGCTCCTGATCCGGGAGTTAGAACAGTAACAGCAGATTTTTGTTTTCCAGCTCCGTATGGATGGAACACGTAAAGGGAAAAGTCAGACATGCAAGCAGTAAAACTCAGGCCTGAAGAGCTGCTACTGGAAGTGGTCAAGTCTGACTGGCTGCTGCTGTGCCGTGTTCTGCCAAGAGGGCTGCCTAGTCCAGGTGATGAACCTGAAGACAAATTTTTTTGCAAAGGTTAGTTTTAGTATGAAAGCATTTTCAAATGTGAAATAATACTGTTAACAGCAATATTAAACAAATGCACGTCAAATTATACCCTTGTAGCAGCAATGTAGCTTAAACATTCCATGTATTGATGCTAGCCTTTTATAGCAGATAACTGAACTTGCTTAACCAATGCAAGAAAACCTTCAACATATTCTAACTGTGCAAGCTTTTACAGGAAACTGATACTCACCAATACTTAAACGTATAGCCTTGAGATGTGTAAAAGCTTACGTTCTGCTCTAATTTTAGATAACGGAACACTGTATTTTTTTTATGCTACAAGCTGCGTGCAGTATAAACATTCATATAAGTATTACCTGGTGCTCCAGATTTACTGACTGAATTCTTTGAGCCACTCTGTGAAGTATTGCCACCAACCAGCACATTTTCTGATGGGTAGGTTGTGCCTAATGTTTCCAGTTCTCCTCGGTTTGAAGAGAAAACAAGATCCAGGGAAGGCAACTTCAGCATGCATTCAACTCTTGATACCGGCAAGCAACTGAACTTGATTTGAGAGGGCTGAAACACAGAAGGAAAATAAAGCATCCAGTGAACAAAGATAAACATCCCAGATCTGTCTTACAAAGTACTATGTATTTTTTTTTTAATCTTAGAAAATTACAGCCTTTTCAGACAGGTTTTAGAATTAGTAACATAACTGTATACAAGTTCATATAGATAAATTAATTCCAGGGAATCCCTCCAACACCAGGGCTATTATTTGGACTAGTTTTTAGAAAACTTAAACATAGGAACCCTGGATGCAGCAGAGGACATGTACATCCCCCTTTCTTCCTCATCTCCAAATCAATTCATAACTTTGCTTATCTCATGTGAGAACGTCACAGAATCACTTGAGTCAAGCTGATGCTGAAAGACTCAGCTCCCCTCAACACATTCTTGGCCAGACGAGTTTGCAGTAAAAGCTGAGAGAGGCTACAAATTGTTGTGGTTAATTTTCATAGGCATAAAAAAAAGAATATGTTAAAATATGTTGTTCAGTTTGGGAACATAATCAAATTTATACCAGAAAAAAAAGTTGTTTAAGCAAATATAATAGCAACATTCAGATCAAGCCCAAGTGCTCTGAATCACTCTGCAGTAGCACTTTTTTCTCTGATGTATAAAAAGCCCAGATACATCACATATTAAGCAATATAAATAATGCCTCATAGATTATAATTGTACATTCCTACATTTTCCATATAAACTAAGAAAATATTTAATTATTATTTTTGTTTTGTAATGGTACTTATAAACAATGGATATAAATACTAGTTATGAAAGATAATTTCAAAAAAGTTCAGAAGGGACAAGGAAGAAGTAATGATTAAAAATGCTCATAACTTTTGTGACTTCTCAGAACAGCTCATTTCTTTGGTCTCCATGGGACTAAAATATGTCAGAACTACTGCTGAAAGAAGTCCTATTTTATCATCACACTAGACATTAATATCTCAGTAAGAACACTTGAAAACATTTTTAATTGTTAAGAAGCAAACTTAGAAGCATGGATTGTCTCAAAGACTGTGGCTGAAGTTACTTACTATACTGAATATGTCATTAAAACCTCACCTGAACTCTTACATAAACCACCACATCTACAGGGAAGGATGAATATGCTGATGTTGAGGATGATACCAACGATGTTGTGGACTCTTCTAAGGGGTCTTGTATATCAAATTGTCCCATATCTTCATCCTGCGAACTAACAGCTTTCAACAAGTACAAGAACACATTAGAAAGTGGAATTTAAAGGGAAGAGCAGCTCAATGCCACCAGAAGACAAAAAAAGCACAGAGTACTAGAATACAAAGATGCAGCTTACCTGTGTAATTCCTTTCAATGGGTGTAATTGGAATGGTTTCAAGGGCTTTCTCTAGGAAGTCCAGTAAGCATGGACTGATCACCATTTCTTCTGGCAATGACTGGAGTGCAACCCATGCATATAGTTTAGCAGTTTTCACGCCTCCGCTTCCTTTCCCTTTGGCTGCAGCATTTAAAAGATCAAGTTTTCTAATGTCATACCATTCAATAGTAGCTGATAAACATTAGATGATACTAAGAAAACTATGCAAAAACGGCTATTAGTCTGTCACACTTGACTGTAATTCTGTTGTGCATGTTCTTGACCAAGCACGTTACGTCATTGTCACTGCTTTGCTTTTTAAAAAATAGCACGGAAATCAGACATACACAATCCTTCTTCAAATACACAATGCAAAGTAACCACAGCTGACTGGCAATTAAAGTGGAATTAGGAGAAATACATACATAAGCCTGGAAATAATGTCAGTTTAAACTGAGAAAAAACATCAGAAGATTCAAACTGTAAATGGCAAGTCTTACTATATTTATGCAAAGAATAACTGAAGATTCTAAACCAGCATTTTTAAAAGCTTGAAGCTAGACAGAGTATAAACTAATGAAAAGACTGTTGTCTTCTAAATTTGTGGAAGATACTAGCACTTGGATCCACATTCACCAAAACAAAAAAATCAACAGAAGGTATTAGTACCAGCCTAATTACTGTCTCTGTGAAATACAGCCATGAGAATGAATTGAGATAAATGAAGATGTTGATTTTAAATTCTTCAAAAAAACAAATCCCATTAACTAAATGACTAAAATAGAGCTTAAAAATCCTTTTATTTGCTAAAAAACCCAAGCATTTAATTTTCATGCTGTGCAAACTATCCTGTCTAGTGCCTCTGACCAGACTGTCCTATCTTGCTCTTACTGGAGACCACAGACAGTCAAGGTGGCTTTGATTCCAGAGGAAAAGTAGTATTAAAAAAAAAGAATATAAATAACAATGAATGTGTTTCAAAACTATTCAGAACTAATAAATATTTATAAAAATACAATGTATAGAGAAAAAGTAAATGCAGTCCCTACTTTTGGGAGACATTTATATCATCACACAAGTGCAATTTAGTAAGCCTCACCTAACGTAGAGCTTACAGATATAAAAACAAGTCTCAGCAACTGGAAATGACATGGTAAAACTTAAAAGGCAAAGACTGGAAAGAGGATAGGTAAATACAGAACAAAATTGAAGAAAAGTAGTGTAAATTCAGATTACATTACATTCAGTAATCAAAGAGGACAGACGTTTAGAAGAGTAAAGGCTAATGGTTCAACAGCATGGAAAACTGAGGAAGGTGTGCCCATTTCACTGTTCTCTCCCAGCATCTCAGCTAGTTTTATTAAAAAAACCCAACCAAATGAACAAAAAAAAACCAACCCCACACAACAAAAAGCATAGAAGTTTTTCAGTGATTAATTTTCCCTGCTCATCAAAGTTTAACAAAATTTTGGCTTTATTTTTAAAGTGATACTCAAATCCTGAAGGAGAAGAGTGAATGTTTCAGAAGTTGCAGGTGCAATCTACATACCTCTAGATCTGTCATGATGTAACAACGGATTCCTGCTTGAAAACAGGAATCATTGGAGATAGAACAAAACTTTTAATTAATTGAAAATTAAATGTAACTCACATTATTCCAAATCACATAAGGGCCTGCAACAGTTGAGGACACTAATCTGGTATTTTGTTTAATAAAAATACATCTAAACAGCTGCTCAGCACTACAAGAAATAACCCAGTTCCAGAAAGCAATGCTATATGCATTTTTTGTGCAACAAAAGGCACTAGAAAGCTGAAGGACACTGAGGGACTCGAGCGTGTCCAGAGAAGGGGAATGAAGCTGGTGAGGGGTTTGGACCACAAGAATTATGAGAAGCGGCTGAGGGAACTGGGGTTGTTTAGCCTGGAGAAGAGGAGGCTGGGCAAGTCACCATCCCTGGATGTATTTAAAAGACAGGTAGATGAGGTGCTTAGAGACATGGTTTAGCAGTGGACAGGTTATGGCTGGACTTGATGATCTTAAAGGTCTTTTCCAACCAGATGATTCTATGATTCAAATTAATCTGACTTTTTTTTCCTTGGATTATGAAGAATAAAGCAATCAGCATTCACTTTTTATACAGATACTTAAACTTCACTTTCCAGTAATAAGCATTACTTTGTTGAATGAAAAGAGGGAGGAAGGCAGTAACAGCCCACCACTGGCATATGGTGACTGTGATGGAAATAAAACTGAGACTCGTTTGGCAAGAGATTTCTGAAATTATAGCTTTATGAACTGCACTTATGCTTCTGGGATCAGGTTTCTGCAGCCAAGGTTAAGAGTTGATAAATACCATGCTTCAGGTATTGTGCAGACAGATCTAAAGCTAGTAGATTATGTGAAGGAAAGATATATATCCATAATAGTTTCAGAAGGTTATTGTCTAGAAGTACCTGATGGGATGGGTGGGGGTTGGGGAGGAAGTAAGGTGTTAGTCTTGCTGTGGATAGTGCTAGATAAGGAAGGAGATGTGGCAGTATCTTTCATACCATACAGCTTGGACTCTTTGGAAAGGGTTCTTGGCAAAGAGGATCCTCGAGAAGTATTTGGCGAGTCAGTCTTTAAAGTCTTAGAGTTGTAGTGCAACTGGAAAGCAAAGAAAAATAAATTTACTTCATACAAGTAGTTAAATTTCCCTTCCATTTTTTTTTTGCCTGTGTTGTTTACAAATATATCATTATAAGATACGCTGCATTCCAATTCATGTTCTACAGATATAGATGGTGGACATAAAGCTCTGAAATCTTTGTACAGAAAATAGATATGTTAATAAACCATAAAAAATAATTGAGGAAACACAAAGAAACAGAGGAAATGAACTATTTAGGACCAATGCCTAAAGCTTGCTCCTCCGCTCTGTTACACCATACACATCCTGTGCCACCAACTATTTGTTTCTATAGCTTGCTTTCTGTCTTACTGCATGGTGGAACTATTCCACTACTAAACACCTGCATAAAAAATAACAATAATAAAATATTCCAAGTGTCCAGACCTCCTACGTGTGCATAATACACTATCAATGACAATATAGAACATAAAAATAGGTGTAGAGAATGTTTAGTTGTTCCTAAATTTGACTAAAAGCAGTGGACGAGACCTGAGGCATAACTGTTAGCCCTGAAGACAGCCTGGAATACTGAAGATGGACACATATAGCCCTTCCACATCACAAGACTAGAAAAGCCAGGCTGTTTCAAGTGAAAAGCATTTGATTTATGGCATTGCCTCAACTGAATTGCATGAAGTTTCCATGCAGCAGTGACCTATTTTTCCTACTCTTAGGATTTCAAATCACAAATATAAGAACATTTCTGTTAAGACCCTTTCTTACTAAGATATAGAAACAATGTGTAGAAAAAAAACTAGGGGATTGTACAGTTTGACAGTGTTTGAGAGAACATTGTCTTTAAAAAAAAACAAAACACAAAAACGTTTTATGCCAGGGCTTTGACTGCTATTATAAACAACACAGAAGACATAATAAGAGAGCTTTATGTGTTAGTGGGCCAACAACTGAGCTGCCCTTCCCATGAATTATAGGGAGTGAAGAGATCCTCCTGTATTTAAGGAATACATACAACCTAAATGACTTGTCAAATAAGAAAATTTCCAAAACAAATGTCTAATTTTAGACACCAAAATGCTAATGGAACTGATTTCTTTTCATTATGTAGCATCACCTATAGCATTTGTTATGGAGTGTGATTTGACATAGCTCTGTTTTTGATGGTACATGCAAGCTTTTGGGTCTAGTCCTCCCAACCCTAAAGAAATGAGGGTAAAAGCATCTATCAGTTTTCAGTGTGGCATTACAGAAATCATTATTCCTATTTTAGCAGTATCTATGCAACTGATAAAAGATTTTACTGACGTGCCTTGTATATATGAACTTGTACATACTGTAATAGTGTATTTGCTTTGAAATCATATTTGGGCAGAGAAAGAGAGAGCAAGTGTTTCCCTGCTGAGTTATACCCTCCTTGTACCTTTACATCCACCCCAGGAATATAAAACACTGTTGTTTCCACATCACTAGATTTTGTCTGTAGAGATGATGGTACTTTCTTGCCAGCAAGTAAGTGAGTAGTAGATGCATAATTAGTTTGAAATTTCTTCTTTTTTGAAGGAGACTCTTGATCCAAACTTCTGGAACTCCGATCATAACTCCTAAAATAAATACACTGTGTGTTATTAAAACAAGCTTAATACTCATATAAGTATATTTTTCAGTATTAAAAAACCTAGGGATGTCTAAAAAAATCTGTGGTATCAACTACTTAAGAAAGTGTTTCAATCTTTGCTTTATTCTGTGCTTTCTGTGACTTCTACTCCCTTTCTGTCTGCCCACTCTGTTTTTGCACTTTTGATTATGTTATTATTTCAGGCAGTAAAGTCTACAGTATTGTTATGTCATTAGAGAAAAACCTTCCAATGTGCTGTACTCTTACAGTCAAGTTCGCCTACATTACACAACATGGTCTGTGAAAACTCCTTGATATGCAGAAAATACTTATCAGTTTTGTTTCTCTGCTGTCTTCACATACATTCTTAAGAGATTCTTTTTCCCTCAGTATTAATTCTTAGAAAAACATGTCTTGGAAAGACAGAAACCAATTTGCTTTCTAATTTGAGATTTCCTATGTATACCTCTCAGTAAGGAGAAGTATTTCTCATTTGTTTCTCTTTCTAACAATTAGAGTTAAAACAAGTAAACACCACTACCTTATGCTATGCTTCTTAAGAATTTGTTGACAAGTAAATTTCCTAAAATTCACCATATTATTAACAACATATAAAATTTTAAAAAGTAAAGCTGCCATAAGATCCCAAATCACATATACATGAAAAAAAAGAGAGAATTAGAAAACTGAGGATGAGATCAAACCTTATTAAGATCAGAAGTAAAGCACTTCTGTCACCTCAGATAATAATAATTTTTAAAAGCATTTTATTAAGAAACTTAGTGTCAGCAT
The DNA here is from genome assembly GCF_000695765.1 of Mesitornis unicolor. Lineage (NCBI taxonomy): Eukaryota > Metazoa > Chordata > Aves > Mesitornithiformes > Mesitornithidae > Mesitornis > Mesitornis unicolor. Next base: position 27,814 of record NW_010208896.1, on the reverse strand, counting down.
GCTTTTACACACAGAAAATAATTGGAGCCCTCAGAGATCGTGAGAAAACACAATAGTAGCCCCATTATTAGTCAAACCATTATATGGATTCACTAAGTTGTAAAGTTACTTCTTTGGGGGCCAAAAAAAAAAATAATTCAAGTGCTTGGAAAGCCTAACATTTTATATATTTGTGAAAGATAAAATATTATTTAAAAAAATAAAAACAGAAGAGAGGCATATACTGATTCTTGCTAAACAAACACAGCTCCCCATGCCATACTCCATCATAATCATTGCAACTTGTGGTGATGCTAATAAATAGTGATAATTACTAGGAATAAAGTTATGAGAACAAATTAATGTATATATTTATGCTTTTCAAACAGGTCAGTGCTTAAGAATAATTAATTGTTGTGTATATGGTCCTAACTTAAGTGATGGAAATATCAGATGGACTTAATGGCTAAAGCAGCATAAAGTACTTGTACCCTGTTCTTCATAAGGCAACCAAGTAAAATGCTTCTTACCGTCGTAAACTAATGTCATCATGTTCTTGCTGAAGCATTGTGGGGTGCAGTACACATTTCCCACAATCAATTTCAACCCTGATGTCAAGTTCAAAGTCAATATTTCTCTCCGTGGTTGTGCCGGTCATACTTCTGTTGGTAGGTGTTGTTGGCCAGCGCTCAGTGAACAGCTGGTGGACAGCAGCGAAGCCTGTTGCTTTCTTGCGAGATGTACTCCTGCACAGGCATAATTGTGGATTACATATTAGCATGACATTTACCTGAACAGATGGTAAGAGGCATTCTTAGACTGTGTCAGTATATAGCATTTTAAGAACTCTTCTGGAGAAGGCCATATCTGCTACACAGCAATACAGTGCTACATCTTCCATTAACACTTTAATAAGTATCCTTTCTTAGTACAGGGTACTACAAGAACTAAGCCTTTCTTAAATTCTCAAACAAGAAAAGGAATGAAAAGATAGATAACATAAGTTTCTTATTTGTAAATATTTACATTTTTACATGCACTATAATCACTCAATAAAACTGAAAGTTACCCTGTATTTTACAAATCTGTCATTTGGTCCCACTAAAACCTGCACCATGCCTCAAAAAACTCACTTTCCAAGTTCTTTTCTTCTGTTCCAAGCTCTGAAATTCCTAACAGTTGTCTCCGCATAATGAACAGCCACCTTTTCAGATAAGAAGACCTTCCCTCAGAGTAACCTCTGCCAAACACAGCCTCCCCTGCCTTCCACATACACACTTCGGGCAAAATTCAGTCCTTCATCGGTAGCAGATTTTGTAGCTTTAAAGTCAATATTTCAAGTTTACTTTCTTAATTTCTGTGTTCTTCCTTAGACCATTACTTACGGTGGTTTCCTATAAATATACGTCCCTGCTCTTTCATGGTCATCCTCCTTCTCAGAGTCCTCACTGCTTGATGATAAGCTGTCATCCCGACGTCCTTCTTCTGGCTGGAAGGGAATGCCGGGTGAGAAGACTACTGGAGTTTTGGGTGAACCAAATACCGAGCATGAGCCTTCACTAGTAGATGAGTAATGGGAGGGACCATCAATAGTTACAGACAAAAGGTCCATTTCTGTCTCCTCTGGAAACTGATTATAAAAAGACAAAAAGATAGTAAATTTCCACAGATATCTTTTCCATTGAGAATGCATTAGAGATAGCTCTGGAAATAAAAAAGCGAAAGTGCTATGAGAAACTCTCACTCCAAAGTTCCTCATAATACAGACACAGCAGGAGTAGAAACTGCAAGACAGAATATGAAAAAGAAAGAAGTGAAAGCTTGGAGGGGGAGACATTTGCCATTGCCTACTGATTGAGCTCAGTCTGTTAGCTGAGTATGTACCATGCTCTGACCTTTCACATGATCAGAAGGAATGGAAACATTTCATTTAAATTTAAAAAATAATTTGAAAGAAAAAAGCAAAAGACAGTAAAAATCATCATGAACCTTGTAGAGGGGTGAGGCACCCAGGCACGTTAGTGAGGCGTGCATGCAGAATGCCAACACAGAATGTACAGCACCACTTTGCAATTCTGGGCTATGCTCTTGGGCCAACGTGCTTTAACATGAATCAAACTTCAGGCCAAATTTCCTAAAGAGGCCTCCTGTTTCTCACATAAAGTACGCCACAAGCACCACAAGCAATTTTTGAACATTAACTTCTTTAATATGCATGTGAAAAATGCCTATTAAATGCATTAAGTGGCAGTTTGACATCAGCTAGAAGTGCTAGTTCAACATCAGCACTACCTACACAGTTAAGGTTTAAAAAAAATCAAAAAACCTCAACATTTGAGTCCTCTAAGTGTTTGATAACACTTTGCTATGTCAACAAAACTTAAACTAACTGGGCTTATATGTAACAACAACAAAAGTAGGACAGCTTTTAAATGTGAACATATTTAAATGTGCAAAGTACATGTCTACATTTCATTTCCACCTCTCTCAGAAATAAGAATTTATTTCCTGGGAGCGTGAGGTGAGTTGGAAGGGAAAAAATGTACCTTATTATCTCTTGAGTTTGGGTTTTGTTTGTCTGGTTTTGTTTTGCCGTTTTGTTTTTAAAATAACCTTTACTATTTTCCCTAAACATGTCTTTTTAAAGCAGTTTTAAAAGTCCACCATTCATTCTCTGGATATTAAGTTTTAGCACATTCCCTACTCACAGTTACTTGAAAAATCTCTTATTCTGCATTAAATATAGGAATTCCAACAAAAATCAAGTGTGAGAAGATGTCCTCCCACCTAGCAATTATTTTGTACTGGTGCTGATGCTGGCAATCTTGGAACACAATGTAACAGATGAAAGTACCAGCACACAATAAAATCCTCTTCTAAAGTACATTCTCAAGGCTAGACTTACACCACTTCACATCAGCCTTGATCACAGCCTTCATAAATATACAAACAAAATTCCAGTAATTAATTTTACAAAAACTTTGAAGTTTGAGGTCTACACAAAGGTGTAAAAACACTCAGGAAAGTTCATCAACAACCAATCCTGTTCTGCTTAATTTACAAATTTAAATTAATTTTTTTTCAAATTTCATATACATTCTGTTTAGCTGAGTGCAAAAGAGATGAAACATCGTAAAGCAGCTCCCTGCAAGATAAATTAGTTCTCTGGCAAAGAATACTTGTTTCTTCTCAGAAATACCTGAAAATACCCTTCCCCTGGACAGCTGGATTGTTGTGCAATCCCCAAAGCTGTTTTATTCAACTTAATTAGAAGTGGAAAAAAAAAGAAATTAAAACAATTGCAATAATCTCAGCCATGCAAAAACAACATAATAGGAACATTTTAAAATTAAGAAAACATAGCAACAAACAAAACCAAAGATTCAACAATCCATTTTGAACATACAGAAGGGTATACCTGTAGGGCTACAGCAAACTAAGACCTATTTCCAAAACTGTAAATATATTTGAACACAAAAAGCACTAGATAATTTTTTGCACACTTCGGATAAAAATTCCCAAACAATTGTACTACTACTATGTGGTCAGCCTAAAAAAAAAAGGTAACATTTTGAAATACTTTCCCTAATGTTTCATGTAACTTCTATGTTAAGAAACTGAAACACATCTGTCTCTTATCAAAACAAATCTGTCTTCCAAAAACACATTCATAATTTGAGGCGCACACACAGAGACAAAGACACACTAAAACATACAGGCAATTCAGGTCTGCCTAGGTATACCTATCTCATGAACCTGTAACCAAATGGCACAGGAAATGAAATTATACGGCATATAAAGTAATTCTTACAGAATCCTGTATGTTGAAAGTGACTCTTGGCCCAGGAGATGCAGCATCTACACGGATATCTGGGAGATCTTCACTGTCTCCTAGTCGAGAGCTACAATCAAAACCAAAACACAACAGCTTCTTGAGTTTTACTACAGGATTTTATATTCACACACACATTTAACTACACAGATATAAGGCAATAAAGAAATACAGTCAGTACTTACCATTTTGTTATAGAATAAAATATAAAATCATAATTGAAGCACTTAGGGTACATGAAAATAAAGAGGAGAAGGAAGCTACATATTACTTTACCAGTAGTCTATTGCCAGCCAATCTCTTAACTTTTTTCAATCCTGAGCCAACATGCAGAAATTACAGAAAAATAAGGTATTTGTAATCTTACACATGAGACATAAAGTTGGCAGACTATTTATTCTCTGATGCAACTGAAATGAATTATTTGGCCTTACAGTATAGGCATACTACTTTTCATTCAGAACCAAAGTTTTTCAAAAAACATTTGTGTTTCTTGTAGAACAACAGAAAAGCCCAATTATATTTTCCATACAATTTCTGGTTCTCTTTAGATAACTTTGTGAAAAGGTAAAATGAAAGTGGTTTTGGACCACTTGAACTTGAGATCTTGAACTAGAACTGTCATGCTTTCAACTTGCTCTGCTTTAATTATCAAGAATGCTAATTAATTCAGAAGAGAGACTCTTTTTCAAGGGCACCTTGAAATTTTCACTTTAGAGTAGTTACAAAGCTGGTTTTATGCTGGAATATCTGCTGTTTTACATTTTCACATTTGGATTATTTACAAATTTCCATTCGTTTCTCCGGAAATACTCAAGTTCGAAGCAAATTTCTATTAAGAATGTCTATTCTCATATAAGAAAGTCCAAAGAATTCTAAACTGCTCTCCACCTTTTTTACTTTAAATTTTATATTATTTAATATGTGCAGCACATTTTCAATTCCAAACTTTGAACACTTCAACTGGATCTACAAGAGCAATAGACTCAAACACATGTATTCTAAAACCAAAGCAAACACTTTACTAGGACGTATCATCATACAACTACAGTTTCCTCAGCAGCCATTAAATGATTATACACGTTATACAGTTGAAGATAATAAAAGAAAATTATCATTCACAAAAAAAAAAAAATCTCCTTTCCTTCTCTCTTTACAACAGCCCTTTGTTAAGGCAGATAATTGCAACTCAAGTGTAGAAATTGAAATGATTCACTATGCCATTTTTCCTTATATATGTTTCTTCACTATGAAAGCAGGATTCTATAGAAAGACCTAAGTTGTTGTAGAAGTGGAAACTTCTCCTCATTTGACATACTACTAAGTCTGTAAGAAGTTTCAATAAAAGGCGAAAGTTACTTGTTAGAACATGCCTGTCTTCCAAAATGACCTCCTCCTATCCAGTTCCACCACATAGAGCTGCTGCCTACAGTAAAAGAACTCCTACAGACAAAGTCCAACATTTCCTCTGTTACATGCACTGTTGTTGCTACCGCAGATCTCCAGTTCCCAGAAGCTTACCTTGCTCTGTCCATTCTCTTCAGAGGTGGTCTTCCTGATGCTGAAATACTTTTAGATCGGCTATAGCTGGGTTTGTAACTGAGACCCCATTTGTCTTTCAAAGAGGCAGCCTAAAACAAAAATAATATTTAAATGCAACATTTAGAACACAGAGAAAAACTCCGGGAAGCTAAGATATTATTTTACACAGGTGTGCCAGTAAAGTAAAAAGATTTTTTTGTTCCGTAGTAGTTAAAATGCCTCTCTTATCAGCATTTGCCAGCATCTTCATCTTGCTTCTAGATACATGTACACTTTTCACACTTGCTAGAATGAGTAAAGTCCTGTTGCCAGGGGAAAAGTATGCCCAAAGCTAATAATCTAACCACTTAGACATCCTTCCTAGCTACCACTACAGTAACAGTAGAACATGAGCTAAAATGAGAAGACCTGAGAAGAAGCTGCAAACAGATTACTGTTTGAGAGATCTTTTCTTATTAATGGAGCTCATGCACTAGGACACACTGAAAATAATGTTTTGCCAGGTTTGTTATCAGGGTCTGGGACAACAGTCACATATCTTTGTCGATTGTGAGCAACAGTGCTTGGTTTTTGTTCGGTTTCTTCTAGCGTTTATCCTTAGTAGCTTGTTTTTACACCACCTAACTCTGCAAATATACTGCTTATTTATATACAGAACACACTTATAGAAAGCACACATGCCAAGTGGAATACAATAGGTATTTGTTATTTATTATCATAACAAGCTTGCCTTTGCATCTGCATTCATCAGACCAAAAAGGAATAATTTCAAAGTCTGCTAAGAGCAAGGAGTAAACGACATTTTCAAATACACGTTTTTTGACTGTTTCTTGTGAGCGTGCAAATAAATCCATTTACATTATATTATCTGTGAAATTTCAGTTTTCCTATCACCGTTATTACAAGGGAGAAAAACCTTTCTCCACCCCCTCCTACAGGTAAAGAGGTTGCTGAACTATTTGATATCTTTTCCATTACTAACATTTTCTTTGCTCTAATCAACATGCAGAAAAGAACTATGCAACGCAAGTGCTATCATATTTTTAAAGTAACATAATACTGCTCACCCTCATACTGGATCTACGCAGCTTTTTACGAACATCTCGGCGGATATCATTCACAGCCACTGACTCCAGTTGCTGATAGCGCTGAATTTCTTGATTTATAGTTCCCTCACTTGCACCTAATTTTCTATGGATAAATCACAGCTGAGTTACCTTACAAATAGATGACAATATTTTCACCATTTCAAAATCTGTGTTGCAATGATGTTCTGCTTTCCCCCGGAATTACCCCATTTTCTCATTTTTTTTTTCAGTAGTTACTTATGGCAGTGCCCAGTATAGCTGCAGAAGATTTTTTATTGTTTCACAGTACTATTTTTTTGTCAGGTCTAATATTTTTGATTTGAAGGTTTCTGTCTCCAAATGACTTAGCAAAGCAGATAAGAAGATGAAGAGCAAACTACCATGCAAGGAGATCCCCAAAAAACAGTGCTAACATGATGCTAAGGTGGAGAATTAAGAATGGCTATGCAGCAACTCTCTTGTTTCAAAAGGCCCAAGATGTAACAGCTGGATTAAGGACCGCTTATACACTTTCAGTCATATGACAGCTATTTAATTACAAATAAACCTAATGGGCAAATCTGAGAATCCTCAGCAGAATGAAGAAAAATCCTTCTGTTGTAACAGTCCAAAGGCTGTCACAGCAACGACAACCTTCTGTAGCAGATTCCCTTCTGCAGAAAAAAGCACACCACCAAATAATTTAGAAAACTCTGTCAAGTAACTGCTATTCTGAAAGAATCACAGTTTACTGAAGGATTCATAAACTGAGAAAAGGCAGGTACAAAAAATAATTTTGGTTCTTAAACTCATATTAGAAGAAACATTTAACCTAAAATTCAAAGTTCAGATAAAATTGCCCTCTGAATGCTGACAGCAATTTTACTCCAAGAAGTTAAACGTATCTCATCTTCACTGTTTAACATAATTACCAAGCTCTGTATTCCCATCCCAGACAGATCCATTTATAGTAAGTCTGTCTTAGGAAGCAGAAGGAAAAAGAAAAAAGTAAGCCCAAAAAAACAGAGCGCAAACAATTATTAATAAAAATCAGAGAAGAAGTACAGGTGAAGTTTATGAATTTTGAAATAATTAATTCTTCAGAGTTTTCTCCAGCACAGCATATGAGATTTGATTTTTAAAAAAATCACCTACAAGATGAAAAAATATTTTAGTTTCTTCTTCTTTCAGTGAATAAGACTAAGCTTATTACAGTTACAAAGCAATACATTTTGTTAAAGTAATCATCTTGGTAATATATAAAGATGGAAATACAATTCCGGATCAACAGGAAATTGATTCTAGTCAGCCACTGTAATGCAGAACCAGAAAGAATATAGACTAAATTGACACTTGGGGAAGAACTTGAGAAATCTGAGAGAGTACTTGTATGTATAATTTTTTCTTAGGGAATCTGAAAGGACATTTTTAAATAAAAAAAACAATTCCCACTAGACCATCAAAACACCGCAACATATGTGATAAAACAGAAAAGATAACAAGTCAGCTGCTGTTTATTATTCCCAAGCTTTGTACGAGTTAAAACAAAACCCAACTTACTTTAAGTCATCAATAACTTTAGCTTGCTCATTGAGTTCTCTTATATCAACTAAACGTTTCACAAACTTTCTTCCTCGCTGTTCTCCAGTTTGCATATTACATGCTCCCTGCCGTCGGTGATCAACAATCTCCTATTTAAAATAAACATTGAATTAATGCTCTTATCAAAAAATGGACATTAGTATGATGTAACAATAGACAAAGTAAATTTCACACCTTAAAATCTGGACTAGTGCATGCAAAAGAATCAGTTTCATTTCAAAAGGCAGCTGATTGGATTTTTTTCCAGTGATCCAAACCCCATCATTCAGTTAGACACACTGTAACTATTACATACATGTCCCCATGAGCAGGATCTGCCTGCTTTCATGTGTGATCTGCTAGACTGAAGAGAATCACACTTCGCTGACCCCAATAGATATTCTACAGGAACAGAGTATCGATGGTTTGTGGGGCTCAAACCCAGCAGGTGATTTACAATCCGCTGCCCAAATGTTAGCTTGCGTGCATCTCCACATAATGAAACTCCACCTGATTTCTAAACAACAAACAGGAACATTAGTGTAGAATATCGACAGGAACGTTCTGGGATAACGTTTTCACTGCTGGCAGACAAGAGACATTTGAGATAGCCATTAAAGAACAGCTGTTAAAAAGTTCTTATGTGAAACTAAAAAGCAAGGTCAGCAGCATATTGAGTAGAAGTACTGAAAAAGATTTTTTTCTAACTTGTTCTTGTTAGTAAACCACTCTCCTGTAAAAAAAAAAACCAAAACCAAAACAAACAACAACCACCAACCTATCTACAACCACAGTTTTTCCAATTCAGGTACCTGAAGTTAGGTACTGTGTCTGTAGGTAATGTGTGTACATTTTCAAATCCAGATCAGTATTTCCAAATAACAACAGCAGAAATATCATCTGTGATTTCTTGCCTTTGAAATATGGAGTTAGAAAACTAACACAAACTTTTTTGGATGTGAAACATGATGTATATGAGCTATAAGTAGCATGCTGGACTCAGCTAAGGCTAGGATCTTTCATTTGACTGAAAACTTTGTCGTGCCTTTTCCAACTAGTAGCATTTATTTTGGTTGATTCACTTACTGCATGTATAGTGGGAGACATCGTGTCAACTTCATCCTCATCTGATAGGTCAGCTATGTTTACAGAGTTGAGGTCAGCAATGTCATCAATATCTTCTTCACCTGTCAATGTTGTGAGGGTGTTGCCTAAAGCATTCAGTCTTTTCCCAATGTTTGGATCCATGTGGACATCAATACCACACATCTTCCATAACACATTCAGTGTCCAGGTTCCAGCACTACTACTTTCTGTATTGAAGTGAAAAAAAAAAAAGTTTAACCAGTTTCTCCTCTTTAAAAAAAATCTCCCCATATTTAGTTGCATGTTAGTCGGCCAAGACAGTGTTTACCAGTTACAAAGAACTGTCTTTTCTGCCCACTGGGAGTAACTTTGAGGAAAACATATTCCACAACTGAAACGCTTGCTGGAAGTACTTCACAGCTACAAAGTTAAGATTTCTTTAACAAGGGATGTATAGATAAACCTAAAGAAAACACATTCCCTTCAGCAAAGCTGATGACCAGGAGAGAGAGCATCTCAAACTTCAGCTTTTATAATTGCAGCCAAGTACACTATTCCAGAACAGAATTTCTAACAGAAAGAAAAACTAAAGGATGTCCATCTGCATGTAAAAATGTTGCCCTATGTACAGTTTCAATGCTGGAAGATGTTACAATGCATGTGTGTGCCTGCTGAATACAGAGTGTCCGCAGGATTTTTCTAACGACTGCATCAAAATACAGAACATGCTTTAAGCAGAACTTAAGATATACAAGATACTGGTTTTCCTTCTAAATGGATCTGTCCTGTTTCTCTCCATTCAGTTCAATCTGAGGTAAATTTTTAATAGTTACAACACATGTTTCCTTTTTATGTCTCCTCAGCACAAAAAAGCAAGCAGGGGCCAATGAGCAAAACCATGAGCACAGGAGACAATGAAGATGCAACGTTTGAGCAAAGAGATGAGAAGAAGCAAACAGAAGTATGATGATCACAACAGAGAGTGCCAAGTATTTTTGAGGCCAATGGAGAAAGTCCAAACAGGTCAGTTGGAAAGATAGCGAAGAGAGGGAGTTTGGGAAGACTAGAAGCCGTCTCTGGAAGAGGAGAGGGAGTAACAGGAGCTCAGGTTGCAAAGTCTCAGAATTAGGAGGACTGGAAGATTTTAGCAGTCTCTAGGATAGGAAGCAGTAGGACAACATTGTTATCACAAAGGACTATTCTCCAACCAAGGAACAAACACATCTTATATCATGTCTTTTCCTGCAGGTAAAAATCTAAAACCAGAGTTGCTGATGTGACTCAAAACCTGGAATAGCTTGAAAAGATGGAGCAGATAAAAACATTGAGGAGTTTTACCAGGAGAACAAGATACAAAACAAAACTACCAAACCACCAATTAAATTACAACACAGTTAACAAACAATTTAATTTTCATATTTTATGAATGCTTTATTTATACAGAAATTGACCTTTTTTTTAAAAAAAAATGTATTACCTGCTGCAGCCTGTCCAGTTGTCCTAGAACATACTTCATATGTACCATCTGGCACAACACCTATATGAAGCATATGAAGCACATTAGGCTGACAGTCAAAGTTGCTTTAGACCAGCCCTTCCACATTCCACCTCAGTCTCTTGTCCTCCACAATTAAAGCATGAGTGGTGCTGGATAGGAAGTTTAGTTTTAATTCCCATTGAAGGACTTTTCTTATTTAGTAAAGCGAATTTACTTCATAACATCCAAGTTTATATAAACTTAAAACTCCATATGAATTCTAGAATCTTCACCATAATGAAAGATACAGATAAATATATATAAATATATGTAAATGAACATGATCTCTATTAAACTATTAAGAACTTACTAGGATCTTATGAAATAATATAAAAGCAACACATCCAATTCTTCCAACATCTCTCAGACAGAACTTAAATGCTTCACATAACAATAAGCCTACTAATGAAGGAAAACAACAAAGGAATACAACCTTCTAGGTCCATATTATTTTGCTTTCAAAAGGCCAAGGCCTTTGCTTTACCTTTTTTTTTAACTGCTTTTACCAGTTTTAAAAGTCAGGGGAAAGGATAAAAGTGGATTTATATCTAAAATACTATTAACGAGTATGAAATCACACCCACTTACATGCATTCATGACTAGATCTCCTCTTATTTCTGGTTTCCAGTCATCCCAACTTGTCTCAAAGCCATCAGCAAAGCGGATACAGAAGTTTTTAAAATGACCTTTGCTAACCAAAGACTCTGAAGAGCAGGCTGTGATTAACGTGCTTTCAATAGTCAGGACTAGAGCAGAGCCAGTGTCAAGATCTGCAGTGTGGTTAGACTAGAAAATAAAATCACAGAGAATTTACTGGTTATTGCAATGTCAAAGTGATATTGTACAAGCATTAAACGCTGTTT
>NW_010208896.1:0-16295 GCF_000695765.1 Mesitornis unicolor | reverse complement strand
CTATTAGAAAACCAATCCCCTTCTTGTTTCTTCTTGCATTTTTCCTTCTCTGCAGAAAGTTTCAAAGGCATCACATCTCTCTACACTATGTCTTGCATTGCTGTTTTCTAGTAAATGCTACAACGACATTGTAAATACATTTTACACCAGGAGTCAAGCTCATCTGGAAAAGGAAAGAAAATCCATGTTTTATCAAGGACTAGATCATCAAGCATTGTGAACCGTATGGCCCCATGACCAGAGAACACAAGCCCAGGACAGATTTTCTTCAAGAAGAGTTGCACATGAGTTGTTTGAACAATGATGAGAAGTATCTTTAATTTTTATGTGATTTTTTGTGCTTATTTTGATATCTACAATTATGTAGAGTCTTAAATACATAGACTGACTGCCTGACTGTTTTCCAGCCCTTTGTACATGAAGGTCTGTTGTTTTGTTTACCTGCAAAAAAACCCACATACTGTCTGTTATAAAGCTAGACCTCTTGTGATCCAGCTTAAGTAGTATAATCATGCTTTTCTATAAACAGTTTAAGACTTCAGAAGCCAGAATGTATTTTCCATAATTTACTATCATATGTAACACGTAAGGGCATAAAATGCCACCTGCTTTGTCCACAGTTGCCAGATACAAGATTAACAATCAAAATGTTATGTTACGATTTCTAGGTTATTGGCCTCATTTGTCCTTTACATTTTAATGTATTGTGAGTATTTCTTTCTACACCATTAAAATGATTCACCCCTCTTCTGGAATTATTCCCCACTAAGAATACTCCCAGTTCAACATGGGAAGAGTCTCTGATTCCAAGGTTTTCTTTCAAAGCCATCTAACATTATCTATCTTAATAATGCTCCGCTGCATTTAAATCTCTCTCTTGAACCCAGTCTGAGTTCCTAAATAAAAGTAACTGTTTGAAACAAATATATATATATCTCTCAAATAGCTATTCATACTCTCATTCTTTGTTTTGATTAAACGGAGTCAGAACATCACATTAAAGCCAACAATTTTCAGAGTTTTTCTATCAATGAAAAATAAAGGATTAACTGGAATTTGTGATGGAAGCTTTCAAGAAAACATGTTCCATCTGAAACACTTCCAAGGACTTTCCAAAGTGCTGAGCTAATACATGGTGTAAACAAGAAACTACTACATTTCCCCAAAACATGCACACCAACTGAAACCTGAATAACCTAGTCCTAATAAGTGAGACCATTTCTATTACAAGCAATATCACTACTGCAATTATCAGCATCCTGTGACTTTTGTGTTGGTGTGATGAAAAATTACATCTATGGACATAAAAACCAGGTACCACATACAACTGGATATTTCAACAGAGTACTAATAGTCACGTTGCTTCAGACATTTTGGTTACCTGAGGTGTGTTTGTGATGGGCAGGCAAATTCCCAAGTCATTGACAGTCAGCTGAAGAAAGAGAGTCCCAAAAGCCTGTGCAGACGTTTGTTGGATTCCAGGCAGCATATCAACTACTTCTTTTGTGGCCATATGAATATCTTTATGTAAAGCCATTCTCTGTTCATTCCAGTTGTCATATGCAGCCTTGTAGTTCAGCCAAAATAGCACAGCTTTATGAAGAAACCGGAAATGTTTAATTGAAATCAGCATATACAGAAAAAAAAAAGGACATTAACTATTTTTTTCCATTTTTACAGTTTTCCCATTACTTTAAGGCAGTGCATGTACAACAATGGACACACAGACATATTTAGGATGTAGAGAGGAGGCTCATGCTGCAAAGGAGAAGATGGACAAAGATGATAATTTAGCATGAAAACTAACACATTAGAATACAGAAAGTGATGATGTTCTCAGCATTATTCCTTTATAAAGACTTACAAAAACAACTTCTTCCAAACCACTTGAAAGCTGATCACCTCAGCAAATAGAATTTTTGACATCAGGAATTATTAACCTGTAGGCATGCAGTAGATCTAAGTTTCTCAGGTAGTTTGTTTTACATAACCTTTAGATTTGACATGAAATATACTAAATCTTGAATAACCAAGCCTCTTTGAAAAAAAATATATAGCTTGCTCAGAATGAAAACAAATTTGTAGCAATTTTCTCTTCAATACCTCTATCAAAGGCCACAGGCTGAGCAAAAACAATTGGTCTGTTCAAAGTAATGAGCACAGCTTCTCGATCTGATGAGCCACTGATTTCTTCTCGGAGAGCGTTTCTTAATCCAATTCTTGTCTTAAAATAGGCAACCTGATGAAAGTCTGAGCCAGCTTCTTCATAAACCTTAAAATGTTCAAAAAAATAGAAAGGGGGAGGGGTTTGTGGTAGGGAGGAGTTTAAGAACAGGGGAAAAAATGAAATTACTGCATTTGACAAAATGTAGAATTACAACAAGAAGTAAAGATGTCTCCTTTCCCCTTTTTCATTTCTAACCAAAGCTTCTTTGAGGATATTCAATCTCCTTACATTAAATTCTGTTCATGGTGTTATTTTCCTTATTTATCATAAAATATTAACTAAAATAACTACATATATATATATATATATACACACACACACACATATATATTCAGATCCTCTCTTGTGACTGTACATTTATAGGATTAAGCTTTGTATTTGTTTGTTTCTAAGTATCACAAAATATTTTCATATCACAGAATTAGTGATTCCAAGTAACGGTGGCTTAAGAAACCAAGAGATACAATTGTCAAACTAAGACAAAGTAGGTCAAAATGTAGGTCTAGCCGAGTTTGGATCTTGTCTGATCTATTATTTCATTAATATACCCTAAAAATAATAGCAATAGCAACTAAAATTTTGAATTTGAGTCAGTAGCAAGGCCACTACTGTTGCAAAGAGCTAATAAGTTCTAAGGTATTAATAGTATGAGAGGAAAAAAAAAAAGCGCCCATAATTTACTCCTTCCATCTTTAATGTATGTACACTGGCCTTCATATTCAGAAAATAAATGCCCACAACTGTGCACTGCAAATTGCTTACAACTTTTATATAAAAAAAGTAAAATAAAACAAGCTAAAAGAAAACAAAAAAACTCAGGAAAATATTTTTAAAAAGCATACTTCCTAGCTCCCCTGCACTTCACAGCCAGATCTGATAAAAAACAACTGTGTAAGACAACCTGTTGGCTTGGTTATGTATTTTGAATCACTCTCTAAGTCAGAACACTACATGCAAAGATCTTGAGCACTAACCTGATGTTTAACAATCTGTCCTAGTGCCAGATTTAAATCCACTTGGCATTTCCCAAACAGTTTGAGGTAGCTGCTACTTCCCGGCATTGCTTTGGTTTGCAGTCTGTTTGAGAGTTCAAGTTCTATCAATCCAGTTTCAAATCTCACAGCTCGCATTGAAGGAGTTGTAGCTGTCACTTGAATTCCCTAATGAATAACGAAGGTACAAAGTTATTTTGTTCAGAGACATAAAAACAAGGGAAAAAACCTCAACCCTCAAAAAAACTCCTTTTCACTGTGCAGCAAAAAAAGAGGGCATAATTGTTTTTCACAATGCAGTGTCACTAAGCTATTTTAAAAGATTACAGGAACAAAACTTAAGGTTGGGTCTTTTTCTTCCTGCAGAGTATTCCTGCTTCAATAAGCTTTGAGGTAACCCCCTTCTCCCCCCCTCAAAAAAAAGCCATTAATAGCATCTAGGATCACTGTTTCGTCACCACAAGATTACCTTAAACTGTAGGCTCAATGAGTAAAGCAGAATTTTTGGTTTATCTCCATCAGTTGTGCCATCATGTTCATTCCAAAGAGGTATTGGCTGCTCCCCTCCTGTACACATTAAATATACACATTCAGAGTTTTAACAAAGAAAACATCTTAAAACAAATACATAGTGAATGAATGAGAGGTGACAGTGAATTAAGTCTCATTTTAAACAGTGACTAGTTAAAGACATATAAAAACAAATATAGGTTGAAGACAGAAAACTTGGGTGCAGATTCAGGTTGTTACCTACAGTTAGTAGCCCTCTACTAAGAATTGAGGCAGTGAGTCATGTTCCTTCCTCCTGGGAAACATTCCACAGGAGGACTCAAAGCCTCCAAGAAGCAACACCTAGTTTCAAAAAAGATATTCTTTGTCTTCTGGACCAATGTATCTCCTAATTAGCTGACAATAAAAATTAAATACATCGGGCATCTATTTGCAATACAAATTTATAGTCTGGAAAAACAAAGAACAAGCAATGGTAATAAATCTCTCACATAAAAACAGAGGAGAGAGCGAACTCTTGAGACTAAGAAATGTTGTAGAAGAAATCTAATATAGGTTTTCTGTTTTACCACTGTATGCTCTTCTATAAGAATTGTTCTTATAGAATAATAACAGCTGTTGAAGATTTATGCTTTCCCTAAGTGTTCTCTTATTACCTAATGTTAATATATGTTGCCTGGAACAACATGCGGTTGCTTAAAATGTTTCTTCCTACTCTTCCAGGACACTGACATTTTCCATTTCTCCACTGCGTCTTATAACTCCCTTAAGGACATGTGGTCTGGATCTGCACATTTCTTCTATGTACATTTATGTATGTTTGCAGGCATTAATGTATGTATACACAAACAGAGGTATATAAAAGGAGTGTGCAGATGCACGTACACAACCTCCTTTCCCTTTTCTGTTCATCTTCTCATCCCTCATGTAATTTATATTCCTGTATTGTTTTTTAAACTACAAAATGATAACTTAATTTGTCATAAAGCTTCCAGTCCTTACATTTCCCCACAGAGAAGTTACATGTCAGAAAAAATAGTATAATTTTGTACTATTTTTTCCAGTCTGTGGAGTAATAGAACTTTTTTGCTGAAGTGAAATATCACTGCTTGACACAAGTTATCAGCTTTTCTGTTTGCTTTCAGTTCTTGAACACAGATGAAGTCTCTAACAGTAAGAACTAGGAGGTGAATGGAATTATTTTTACATGCTGCACAAACGATTCAGCCAGATGGATTTTTATGTAATAAAATAAATGTTTTGTAACTGTGGATCGTCTACTCCAACAGCTGAATGCACAATTCAGTATGCGATTTCTATTGCATACTGAAAGAGGGATAGCCTTGAGTGATCTTGCAACTGTTCGCTACTTGGGTTTTTAATGACGTTATTTTTCTTCTGACAATTTTTTGAGAACAGAAGCCAGCCTAAATGACAGAAACAAAACGGTCATTTCTGCAGTATACAAGAAGATATACAGAACAGTCTAATGAATAGCCAAACGCCTTTTTAATACATATTATCTTGAAAGAATCAGAGAGACATGAGGAATCAGGAGACACTAAGTAATACCAATATTGACACTATTTTCTCTGGACACAGCGTTTTTTCTTAAATAGAATATACTGATGTTATTTTTACAGGTGAACAAAGTGAACACAGAAGGTAACCCAGCCAAGGTCATGGCACAGACAGAGAGGCTAGCATCCAGAATGACGAACTATCCTGCTTCCCAATAATCATCTTGTCTCTGAAAGAACTACAAAAATTTTCAGAGCCTCTGTTATTACTTCAAACTCCAGCTCTGCTGCTTGTTTCTTGCTGCTGCCTGGAGTGCTAGATGCAAAATGATGGTGTCTGTGAAATAAACAGATGATCTAGAGAACTACATGGTTTTCCCATCCAACAAGGTTTAAGGATCTCACAAAGCTGGTTTTAAGTTTCTGCTTACCTGAAACCTTCTGTATGACTTCATTTACTTCCTTCATGAACACTTTTTGCACAAATACTAAATGATTTAGAAGATCAGTTGTGAGATTATGTTCAAAGGAACCAACCTGCAGAAATAAAGAATTTAAAAAAATAAAAACACCTTTAAAAGAGTTACTGTACCTAAGTTTTCAAAACAGTATGTTTTTAGGCATATCTTTTCAAGTCCAATCATATTGTTATTGGCATGAAAAAAGAACATTAAATAGTTTTGTCCTGCAATTTTTCTGCTGTGAATACCCCTCAAAACTGAAGGACATACACTACTAAAAAGTTTATTCTCCTGCTTAAGTTTAGCTTAAACAACAAAACACAAGACTTGATTAAGGTTCATGGAAGTATGTTAAATGCTACTTAAATCCAGATAATAAATCATTATCAGAACAAAACAGAAATGAGCTGTCAACCTCTCGAAGTGCATTATTATAGTTACTGTAGATGAACAAGGTTACCAGTATCTTCAATGGTAAACTTATTATATGTCCAATCTAATCCTGAAGAATTTTGCTAAGGAACTGGAGTCTGCCTAAGATTGATTAAATTTGCCATTAAGAATTTTTTAATAAGATTAAACCACAGATATTTCCTAAAACTACTTGGACTTGGCTTTTGCCTTTGCTAACCAGCCCTTCCCTTTTGTTTTACACACTGAACAAATTCAAAGATCCTGAGGTCTTTCTTCAGCCAGGAAATAACTCATATAAATTGAACAAAGAGCTGCACCTAATAAACTTTTTCCATCAAGATGCAAACATCAGAAGTCTCAATTACAAACATGCTAGACTATTTTTTCCGACTAAAGAAATACAATTAGTAAAAAAGCTCCTCTATTCCCCACCAGTTAAGTTTCTTTTAAGCAACATCCCTTTTCTCTCTGTGAAAAGTAACTGATATACAAATAGAACTTGTGAGTAGAACATTCTGTCTCAACAGAAAATTGTAGATAATTTACTAAGCACCTATGCAGCTGTCTAATAATGAATATATAGAACAGTTCCAATATATTGTTCTTAAATTTTTCAGTATTTCTTTTTGCAAAATATACAACATTATAGAATCATTTAGTTTGGAAAAGACCTTTATGATCATTGAGTCCAACCATTAGTTTCAGCGTGAGCTGCCTTGTGAACACTTTGATGGCCAGGGAAAAGTGCCTTTTTGTGACTTTGTGTGGTACACATAGAGTATATTCAAACATCTAAAATACAGAAATTTCTTTCCAGAAAATACTCTTCACAAATCAGTTTACGTACAATTAACTATTCAATAATAATTGTTTTGGTAATAATGCAAGTATAAATTTTGCTTGAGTTGATTAATAACACTAAATAATAGGCTATGACAACCATGAAATGAAAAAAAAAAAATCCTATGTAACTTCACAACTCTGACCCCCTGTTTTATTCTAGCCTGCTGACTTCACTATTGTCCCTTTATTGTTTGGCTGCCTCCAGTCGGTAACCACAGATGATCCAAAACAGTCTGGCTCTGGAGAAAATTAGTAAGAGAGACTGCAAGTGAATCAATGCTTGCCTCCCATACCAACCTCCTGAAGTAAAATAATATGAAGTACTATACAGTGAAGAGATGAAGACATAAGCATGACAGCCACTGTGAATAAAGTAATCTTGAGGATTAAATTATATTAACAAACACAACATCTACATACATTTTATGGGTGCTATCTGATATCTCAGCATAAGATTTCGGTTTGAAATTACACTTTCTTTGAATCATCAGCATAATGTACTTTTGTCTGCTTCACTGATGAGAAATATTGCCATTCCCAGAAAAAAGGTTCTAAACTTATCTTCCTTGATGATTTGCACAAAAGAACATATTCAAAATCCTCCAATCTAGTGGTCTTGACTGCTTAATATGTTGGCTGCTCATCAAACAAAGGACTAAGAAAGTTCTATTTCAGTGTCATGCAATTAGAGATGCTATAATTTGGATCAACCTGTAAACCTGAGAGTTCTGGAGTAGGCAGATAATTAAATAATGTGAAGAAGCACATACAGAAATGTAACAGAATGGAAATAACAAGTTAACAATGATGACTACTGTCTCCAACACCTACTTCAGCCACACAACGTAAGTAGTTCCCCTGTAGATAATAGCCTTGCTTAGCAGGTAGTTCGTCTATGCTCCATATTTGGTCTGAGTAAGTATCGTGTTCTTCCATGATATATTTGCCTGACATGGTGACAGGAGGAAGGTTGAGACTTGCTGAAGGAGGAATGGTTGACATATCAGTGGCAGAAACTTTTGAAGTGAAGCGCAATCTGTGACTTGGAAGCTCAAAATTAAACCTAGTTTGGGCACCTGTAAAAGGAAGATGGGGAAAGAAAAGATATGAACTGGCAAAAGAATCTTTTATTTATTCTTAAATTTAAGAACTCTTTTGAAATTAAAAAAAAAAAATCTTTAAAATGTTACTGAAGTGTGCAGACCTCTAGAATTATAGATATCCACCCACATGATTCTGGGTTTTTCTTTTACTTTTAAATAAAATGAAGACTTTGCTGTTATTAGATGGAGAAAGGGGACATACAAACCACCTCATCTGTACCAAGATCCTATAAGAGTATTCTCAAGTAGCCTTACGAATCAGAATTTAATTAAATCAAGGATCATAAACTGATTTTAGCATCCAGAGGAATGTCCTCCCAGGAAGAAGCCTATATGAATGCATACTTCATCTTCACCTGCTCTTGTATTCTGCCTCTGACAATCATGTGTAACAGAAACAGTGTGGATTCTTTATATGCCCCTGTATTATTGAAGCCCACATTCAAAAAAATAAGCCAATAGCAACAGATTCAAAGCTGCAGCTATAACTCAGCAGAAATACTGACTCCTCTTGGATTCTTCTAGCCAGGCCAAACGAGAAGCCATAACATTTTCTAAGTTTCAGACAACTGTTACCTGTCATTCCATGACTCCTCATTCTTCCCATCTTATATTCCGCCTTTAGAGAGGGCAAGAGTGCTGCTCCAATAGCTATACCATCTATCATGGCACTGAATTTAAGAACTATAGGCTTCTTTTCTAAGCCCTCTGGCAGCTGTGGAAATTCATTTGTTTCAACAGGCGTTTGATTAATACTTGTTGGAGTCTTTTCAGAGGGCAAAGGAGTCGCAACATCTTCTTTGGTAGGCTGGGGCCTATTTACAAAGACAAAGACCAGAAAAGACTTGTTGTCATGATATACGACTAGCCTGACTCTCCCACGTACGTTCAAAGTAGCACAAGCTCATAAACAGATGGCAACCAGTGGCATTTGGCAGTAAGCAGCACTTACGCAGTTGATGGTTGCCTGATGAGATCTGAAATCTGCTTGGAGAGCTGGTGAGAGCTGCGCACCATCATGCTGTGCAGCGTGGCAGGGTGCTGAGGGATGTTGATGCTGATGGCTCCGACTTTGACCACAGCAGCGTTGTTCGTTTTCAGCCCTCGCTGGGCACTATACAGGGCCTGGGATTTGGCAATACTGCATTTCACGACGGTTCTGACAGAAAGGGAATGGGGTTTATTTGCACGTCTTTCGCAACAGTTACAGTTAAATTGGGTTTTTAAGTGTTAGCTGAATTTTAAAGTATTCCTATAAATTATTTTGTTTATAAACTACATACACAATCCTTTTTCTTTCACTTTACGCACATAGATGCACTACATGCCACAAACAACTACACTACATGTAAGAGATCTACAAGTCATGCATTGCAAAAATATCTGTTAAACTGTTATTCTTGCATAACATAAGATCATTCAAGTTTATACACACTAGACTGCACATACACAGACAAATTTTCACACACAGAAACAAATAAGAGCCTTCCATTTCAACTCCTTTTCAGGAATAGTCTTGAATCATCCTTTTCATAAGACAACTTAGTAAAATCTGATTTTAGCATCCAAAAAGGTCAATGGGGGAAACCCTCAGTTGACAATAAATACATAGCATGTGATAAATAGGTTTGTGAAATAATAGCAATGTTTAATCGACACATACTATTCCAAAATATGAAGTCTAAACGTTATTTTAATATTAAGGAAGATACGGTTCACAATTGTTAGCCAAGATAAAAATATAACTGCAAAAAGCTGACAGTTTTTTATGTCGGAATGAAATTTCATTGTATCAGAATTCACTAAGCTTCTGTCAAAAAAAATACATGGGGTAATACAATAGTGTTTCTCATCTAAGGTCAGTTATTGAGGGCTGCCCAATGGAAGAATATTATGTAGCCAGCACAGAATATTACAGCCTCAAAGAGAAAGACGTAATAGTTGTGAAGATGCAGTACATTAGCTAAAATGTCTGAAAAATAAAGACTCTATAAAATTGCAACTCTCAATGAAATGTTCTCAAATACTACAATTTAAGGAGCATAACTAAACTACTTTTTGTATCATCATTTAAATTGCTCTGTAGACAGTTTAGTTTAATGGTGAAAGCTACAATATTCTACAAATTCTACTCCTTAAGCAATGTTTCTTCTGTGAAGCCCTAACAGAGGGCTCATTATTCTGATGTTAAAATATCACCTAGCCCAAAGCATCTCAGGTGTGGAAATACAAAGAGACGGCATCTCATCCTCCTGCTTATAATGAAGAAATACACAACAGTGTAATGCAACCACAGGCCTATCAACTGCAGATTAATTTACTGAACCTCTAGAAACATTTTCAGGTTTTCACAGCTACGCAAGAATTACAAGCAACCTAAAGCAGTTACGGATTAACATTTTATGGCAGACTGTCAAGAATAGAACATTTCAAAATATCGGAAGAATTTACACAAATATGTAGGAGGAAACAAATTTTAATTCACAAGTATTTTCAGAAAAAACATTATAAAAATAAAAGTTACTTAATAAAAGGGCAGACTTCTTTTAATCCACCTCTTTAAAAGAAAAAAACCCTATTATTTCACTGTTGCTGTTTGCTTATTTCCAACTCAGATCTTCTCTTCCTGCTACCATTCAGACTGAACTATTGAGAAGTCATTAAAGAATACATTTTCTCCTTATCTACAACACAAAACACTACTACATTAGCTGTTCAAGCATCACAAGAACAACTTCCAACTTCAGGGAAGCTACAAGATCTCATCCTGACCTGTACCAGACAGAAAGTCTAATCTTATCTTTGTTTAAGAGTTAAAAGTAAATGTAGTTGGAATTAAAGTCTGTAGTGAATTTACAATTATTTCTGAACATGTGAATTAATACCATCTAAAGCACTTCCTTAATTAAAAAAAATTACACCAAATAGCTGGCACAGGAGAATCAGATGGGAAGGCATCTCTTCAGTCTGGAATTCAGCAAAATTAACTGTGCTTCTCTGCTAAAGGTATTTCTGTATTTCATGCAATGAATTAATTTCATTGACACGTGTTTGGTCTACAAAAAGCCTACTTCCATGACAATGAAATGCAGAATACCTGTGTGGCTATACGTTTACTTGGAATGAGTGCTGCACATTATGTATCTGCAGCTTGCTTAACTACAGTGATATGCCTATAACAGATCTGGTTGAATATTATTTAAATTATTAATCAAGATTTAAGTTATATACCAGTAACAAATTCAGAAGTAATTCTATGTTCTCGCATCAATTCCATAAATAATTAATCACTCTCCAGACAAACTTGTGAACAAAGTCTTTGTCCCACTACTGAGCTGGCCACAAGGTGACCACTCAATCTAATAGACTTTTTCAGAATGTTAGAAAGGGGGTGAAATAACACTAGCAGGAGGCCTATAACAAACACAGGAACATACTACACTGAGTCAGATGAAAATTTGGGCAGTAGCAGATACCTGGGGTATAAATAATGTGATCCTTCCCTTAATTTCAGTCATCAAGGGTTTACTTTTTGAGCCAGAGGCTGTATTCTATTCATGACTCCTCACCAGACCTATCCTATGTGGATTTGTCTAATCATTTGTACTTTTGTAGACCACATAATATGGCAATGAATTCAACTGTACAGTGATGTACTATGCAAAAAAGTACTTTCTTTTGCTGGTTTAATGTTGCTCCCAGGCAAAAAGGAAGAAAAATCTGAATAACTGCTCATCCGTTTTCTGTACATCACTTGCAGTTTCATAGTCTATCACCTCTCTTTCCAGAGCTACCATCTGTAATGACATGTCAAAATTAATCCTGCATTATCACAATGCTGAATACACACAACAGCAGCTGTATTAAGTCTTTCTAAAACATACGCACCAGTCTGTAGGAAAAAAAAAAAAAAAAAAGCCTTACAATTTTTGGCTACATAACTTTTCTTCACGGACCACTGCAGGGTCATTGTGTAACTGGGCTTCTAGGTTGCCCAGCGTACCAGTAGACCCCTACTCCAATGAGACCGCCTGGGTTTTAGCGTCAGGAAGTAAAAAAGCAACTAGAAAGAAAACTTTCCATCTTTTGTGAGACAAAATACCTACAGCCGAATATACTGATCTGGAAGACATGAAAAGGGTCACCTTCATCAGCAGCAGATGCATAGGCATAGTTTTAAGGAAAACATTTTGAGTTAGCATAACCTGGTCAGCGTGCCCAGCAATTAAACCCAGCAAAGAGGTAAAGATAGACAAAAGGAATGGTCCTCTTCTTGCTGAAATCACAATAGGTGCTATCCCTCCAAGCACAGCAGTTCCTTACCAAGTTAAAAGCAAATCTAACCTGTCTGCTCCTTCACATTTATCAGCATTATTTCACCTCACTAAAATAAGCATAGAAGCAGATCCAAGGAGCATAAGACAGTGAAACCATTCCAGCATTACAGTAGTGACTGTAGAGTGTAATATCTACATTTAAAGCTAGATAGTTTACATTTCCAAGGGCTTTTTTGGACAGGTATTTAGCAGGCTACATTAGAAGCTAATCCAAGTAATTTTAGACATTACACTGAAAAGTATTCGAGCAACAACTGCCTACACAGTCACACACAGTAGGAATGCAGCCATTAGCTATACAACACAGAGTTAATTGCAAGACTATTAAACATAATAATATGACATACAGAAACTCTTGTTTGGCTGTGCTTGTAGGAGATGTAGGAAAATCCTCCAGTCTACAGATGAAGATTGAAGAGAAAGCAAGAAAAACAAAAACAAAGCAAATAAAGAATAAACATTCATGCAAAATTAGTCAGTTAATTACTTGTAACCCACAATATGACACTTACTTTAAATTTAACAAGTCAAAGTTTCTGGTTTTGTTAGGGTTTGTTGTTTGCCTTTGTAGCTGTTGTTAAAGATTTTAATTATTTCCCCCCTTTTCTTTTGTACCCGCCCTATTATGGAAGCTCAGTACGATTATGATGTCAAAAAGACATGAAGAACCTCAGCTGCCTTCAGAAACCCGGCATGGTTGTCTTTTACTGAGAGCAATTTACTTGGGAATATTAATAAACTTCCATATGTTTTAATTTCTGTAAAGCATCTTCCAAACTAAACAAGAATTAGAAAAAGAGAGAGACTCAAGTCACATTAATTAGTCCCTTTTCTACAACATTAATATCCTAAACCCAAATCACATACTGAGGGTTACCCAGCTAACACTCAAACTGTGTGAGAGTGATCTACATTACAGAGTAGTAATTCAGCTGTTGTTTTGCAACTCAGAAAGAAGTTCAGCTAGAAACAAAGAAAAAAAAAAAGCATGCTCTTGAGTTTGTGAACCTGGCCAAAAAAACCCAACAGTGTGGATGCTGAGCAAATCATTCAAGATGCTCATGCATAAAAAGTGATTCTCCCACCCACCCTCTACCCGCTGCTTGTGTCAATTATATAAAGGGTGGAGAATGGATATTCGAACTGTAAAAATAACACAAAGAATCATGTAACATAGGAGTTCAAAAAGATACCTATTAAAGAAAAACATAGATCTTTAATGGGAATAATCAGCATCAGTCAATTCAATACTCCCTAAAAATCTTGTATGGCTTAGTGGAATCTATAAGCTTCAAAAAGCAATTAGAAGCGTAATAGAAAAAATACATGATACAATAAAGTTTCTGTGTGTACACCATGTGGAATAAAATTAGTGCAGAAAGCTCTAATTACATGTATTTTTCTTTTTTTTTTCTTTTTTTTTTTTCTTTTTTTTTTTACAAGAGGGCCTGTCACCTACTATTTTTCAGTCAGGTCACTCACCCATTTACACTGTGATCCTACAATCACGATTCTTTCACTAGAAATACAAAGGAACAGGAGTATTCATATTTATGTAACTATGTCCAAGACTTGCGCGATTGGGCGCCTTAGACTGAAACCTACTGATATGTTCACCGTATGTCTTTCATAGAAAATCCCCCTGTGAAAGGGCACACAAGATTTGCTTTATGAGTCAAACTCCAGTCCAGTTCTCCAACAGCTGTATGGTTGCCACCAAACTCTATGAATACCATTTTAACATACCATCAGTGCTTTCTCTGTATTAAGCTACATACCTTTACTGTCACACAACTGATAGCACACGATCAATTTTAAATTGCCAGGCTTCATACTTACTGGATATTTGGGGTAATTCCCTCCAGCAGGACGATGTTGACACCTCCTATGTGAGCAGTGGCGCACGTCTCAGTCATCTTTTGATGTAGTACGTCTTTAAGAAAAAAGATACTTAACAGCACTTCATTCAGTAAAATACTTCTAGGTATACCTACTGCTTGCAAAAATGTCGTAGCAAGAAAATAACTGAAAAATTAGTTTGAATAGTCACATTAAGTAATACCAAATTTAAACTGTGACAAGAAAGCTTTTGAAAATTAAAAGAATGACTAGCTTCTGAAAATCTTCATGGCATTTTCTGCAAATCTTGCATCCTTTAAAAATCCTTTAACATCCTAGTAACAAGTTTTAAAAGAACTTGTTGAATGTTATTGTACTATCCACACACAGACATAGCATACATCTATGTTTGTTTAGAAACAAAATGTATTAAACATGCACATAGATATACACTGGCATAGGTAGGCGCACACACAGACTTGTAAAGATGCCACTGAATTTAGTTAGAGAGCACATTTTAGCTTATCCCACCTTTCATTTTCTCTTTCAGAGTGAAACTGCCATGGATTCTCTTCAGTTCGGATTCCATGGTCAGGCCACCGATGTCTGCCTCCAGGTGGGTCCGGTTCACCATGCCTATTCCAAAGACTATGAGAGTCACGTGCTGTGGCTCTGAAATCACCAGGCTGCGCTTCCTCTGCGCGTCTCTGCTGTTATCCTGCTCATTCTCAAACACCACTCTGCACGCAGGTTCGGTTGGGCTTCGAACACCTACAGAAATACAAAGGAGTCATAAAGTAGCCTCAAATAAGAAATGCTCAGCATATCTGATTTATATTTCTGTTTGAAACCAAGGATCACATATCTTGCACATGAAGCAAACTCTTCGGGCAAATAATCTGGGCAGTGCTTATTCCACTCTAAAAACATTGCAACTGAACCAAATCCAAGACACAATGGGGACAATAACGAGTGATGTGATTTCATTATTATTAATATATATATTCTTCAGTATTTTATATATTAATATTTATGTGATTGTTATTATTCAATAAAAATCTTCTGACAGTTTCCAATTGTCCTGTTTCTTTTTCAATCATTTCACAACCAAAGGTTCTTCTAAGTTAGTTTTAGATGAGCAAGCTTTCCTTTTCAACACTCAGACCATAAACACAATATAAGAAAATTTACATTTTCTGCAGATATCATACCTGTGGATATGATATTCTGCAGAGGGAAGATAGTGCCCTCTATTTTAAAATCTCTCATTTGACACTTTCCTAGTTTTTCATTCTTTAGATAAAAGAAATCCCAAAAAATATGCCTAACTAGTAACTGTATCATTCCTTGCATACTTATAGCAACCAAAATTTACCAACAAAAAAGAATTATGCTAAGTTAGCTCTCAAATTTGCTCTGCTGTGCTAAAGTATATCAGAAACAGAAAGCAAAGATCACCTCAGATAACAAAGCTTTAGATGAAATTGTGGCCCAAACACCTGTAGTCTTTGCTGGACTTTACCAAAATCAGTATTTCACTATTTTCTTCTCTCAAGTCTAGGTTCACAGATTATTTTTTTTTAAACTCAGTCATTTTTAGGGCAGAAATTATCTCCCTCAGGATCACTTATGTATTCACTTACATATTTTCACAGAATGGTAATATACAGCATTTCCATTAGCCTCTTAAAAACAAAATACCACCTAGGGTGGTATAAACTCAACCCACTCTGTACAGAATTAACCAGAAAAGTTAACTTTTTAACAGTCCCCACAGCCAGTCAAATCCAGATTAACAGGGTTATGCAAGAATATAAAGACTCTGAATTTAAAACCAGTCAATTAACATGTCTTTCACTGAGTCTAGGATTGAAAGAATCAAAGCATACTATAAAATCAGGAAAATAATATTTTTTCTTTGTATACCATCTTGGTGAACTAATTACAAGCTCCCTCCCATCCTCACTTTTAACCCAAGTTAGATGGGGTGGGCAACTTTTAAAATCTGCCTTACAATCAAGCTTTACAGAATCACAGAATCACAGAATC
>NW_010208895.1:17394-38396 GCF_000695765.1 Mesitornis unicolor | reverse complement strand
TCTGCTGGCCTTGTGGAGGGCGCTCAGCCGCGTCCTGTGGGGCTGAGGGCCCTGTGGGCCGCCCTCCGTCCGATACCGCCTGATCGCTGTGGGGATTTACGCAAGGACGCAGCGATTGGGGAGGTTAATTCTCGGTCTCAGAAACGTGCCAGGATTGCAGCGGGGGAAAATAAATCCTGACAAGAAAGAAAAAAAACAGGTTCCAGATGGGTTTCTCTGAACTTGTCCTTCAAGGGGAGGGGACAGCGACGGCCTAATTTTAGACAGAGTGCCCTAGTATTACTGTGGAAGTACAGGTTAGTCGGGAGGGAAAAAAAAAGGCTGGAGTTGAAGGATCTTTCTGAGGAGAAAAGGCTTTGCTGGCATGTTTGCCTCAGCAACAGATGGGTGATCTCTGATGCGCTGTAACTGCTGTGATGGACGTGGCATACATCAGTGCAGTACTTATCTCTAATAAAAGGGTGTGCTCTACTGCCTGGGTTCATTTTTCTTGCCTTTCCCCTCCTTACCTTGCCCCACACAGACCCTTCTCTCTGGGAGAGAATATTCTACCTCTGCAGTACCGTGCAGCAGTTATTTAAGGACAGGTGGTGACAATCCAGGGTAGGACAGGGACTGAAGGAGATACAAGACTGTTGTATTTTTTTGCCAACAGTGCAACAAGTGGTCCTTATGCTTGCAACTCAAAGCTGTTATCCCCTGTTAGAGGGTGGTCCAGCTTTTTATGTCAGTGAAGAACGTGGTCTATCAGGTTAAATCACCTTTTTTCAATAAGTGAAGGTGGCAAAACTTATGTCTAGGTTTGAAAATAGGCTTTTAAATTCTACAGTGCTATTTTTTCCCTGGATGTAATAACATAATTACCAGTTATAGTATAAGAAGCAACAATGAAGCAGACAGAAACACAAGCAGCTGTGAAAGAAAAGTGAAGGTCTATCCCCTGTCTGAAGTTGTTGGTTTCTTTTCTTCCTCATTTTCCCCCTGGTATTCCCACCTGACTTCATTTGGCCACATGGTGGGTACTGGTTTTACTTGATGTGCTGACTGGAATAATGCAGATAATGCATGTGTTTCTTTGTACACGTGTGAACAGTCTATGGCACAAAATACAAAGTTAGTACACACATGGCTTTCACGTAGGCAGCATTGGTCTGTGTTGCAGGTAGCTCAAACTACTCAACTGCTGCTGTAGCTTCGGCTGCAAATAATTTTGCCAAGCAGCAGTAAGACACTGCATACGCATAAGAAAATCTCTGAAATTCATTAATGCAAAGAATGCTAGCAGCAGTTGTTTAACTCCTTTTTAATCTTTACATACAAAATAAACAGAAGCCAGTGACTGATGCTTCTGGCACATGAGCCAAGGGACATCAAATGAACCTGGCGGGTTCAGAACAAACGAGAGAAATGTCTTTACAGAGCTGTAGTTAAGCTCTGGAACTCCTTGGCAGGAGTGCAGTGTGGACTGAGGGATTTTAAAGTGGTTATATGAATTCACTGAAGATAAGTCACTGAAGGGCTGTGGAATACAGTGCATCTCTGGAAATCCCAAATCTTGCAAATGGCTCGTGCCTGGGAGAGCATCCCGGGGAAAAGCTGCTGTGTATGTGCCCTGGTTTTGTGTGTCTCTCCAGGTGTCTGCACTTGGCTCCTGTCTGTGATAGGGTACCCAGTCGGATCTGATGGGGCAGTTCATGCTGCCTTAAAACTCCCCTGAGACAATCCATAAATGATCTGTCTCTGCTGTGTCAGTGTGCAGTTTTGATGTTTATAAAGGGCTTGTCTAACCAAGGGAGAAATTCTGGAGAAATGCAAGACATGAATTTTAAGTAGTTTGCCATGTGGAAGTTTTTATTGTGAAATAAAAATTATTTTAAAATTAAGCTAAAAAGTTGGGATTTTTTCCACTGGTTTCTGTTACATAGGAAGCCATGCGAATAATTTGCTTTAGTTAGTTTTATGTGTGGAAAAATAATTAAGTTTGTTCTGATTAATTGTTGACATGCTTAATTTGTTAGAATTTTGTTGGCTTGTTCTATCTTTTGGGTTTTTAATGCGTGTTTCTTTTGTCCTAGAGAGTCAAATTCAGACTACAAGGAACACACTCAATGTGGCTTTAACCATTCTGTATAATACATGTTTGTATAACCTGAAAAACCCTGCCTTTACAGTCTGTCCAGTTCAGCCCCACTGATATCAATGCAGGCTTTTCATTAGCTTCAGTGAGTGTTGGATCGGGCTGGAGGGATTAATTTAAAGTAATTTAATTTCTTTTATTTATTTATTTTTTTATCCTCCGCACATTTTAGTTTTCTACTTCCTTCCTTTTACAAAGGTGGAGTTTCAGGACTAGACATTCCAGTTTGCTAGAGACGTGTTGCTACTGAGGTCTGTAGCCATGGGGGACACCCATCAGTGCACTCATTATGTTAATTGCTGCTCGCTTACAGGTTATTTGGTGGAGGCTGGAACAGACAGTCGAGCTGGTCATAAAGGTTGTGCATAGCAGGAGAGCTCTGAAATCAAAGGCAAATGCTCTTTGCTGCTCCCTGCTTAGGGATTTTCTACCTAATTTGGAACCGATTGGTGAGCAGGTGCTTACGGAGGGCTCAGCTTAGATTTTGGTTCACCACCTGAGACTCACCAAGTGCAGTGAGCCTCAGTGGCCATTAGCCATGGAGCTGGGAATTTTGGTGGCTGTGCCCTGATTTATTACACAGCTATTACATTAGGGCTTTTTCCCCCCTTTCCTGATGTCCTTAAGTAAATATTCCTTTACTAGTATGAGAGAACACTTACCAACTGATTTATAAACCATAGTCATTTACATGTCTTAATAAACTAACTTGTGAGTATGGTTTGGAAATGAGTTGTATGTCTGTGTTGCTGTGAGAGGCAGATGCTTTGAGTGGCAGTAATGTAGATTTTTATTTATAAAGTTCTCTAATCAATCAATACAGGACTGACTGAGGCAATCAGATAATCTGAATAATTAAATGGCTTTTAAGGGACAAATTAAAATTTCTTATAGGTACCACATCCGTCTAAATTATATTTGGTGTCCAGGAATAAATGGGTTCGATGTTTTGTTTCACTCCTGTATCACAAATGCATTTGGATTATATCTAGACCATTTGAAAAATAAAAAAATAGCAAGTATTTTTCTTTTATTTACTACATCAGAGACAGTAAAAGAAGCTGGGAGTGAGAGGACACAAGGAACAGAGTTTCCTTAGGCTAAGTGGAAGTAAAGTAATTCACAGATGCTCCTGCTCCCAATTCCCCTCTGGTTCCTCAAGGTGTATGAAAATGTAGTCTGTTCAAGTCAACCTAAGTCTGCAGCACAAAAGAGGCACCACCTTGTCCTCCCCCAGCTTCCGTGGCCTCTCCTTTTGCTCTTTGCTTTCAGCAGGGCTCATGTGGGCAGGTAAAGATCCAGCAACTGAAGCTGGCTGAAAGCTGAGCTGAAATAATAAAAAAATAATGAGGATACAAGGGAGGGGTGAGAATAGGCTGGGGGAAGAGTGGGACTCACAGCTTGAACTGAAGGACTCTGGAACCAGATCTGTAGAACAAGGCCAAAAGCTCGTCTTGAGCTAGTCTTCAGTCTGCACATGAGAAATGTTCCTCAGAACTATAGGCACTTGTAAATGAATATCATGTCCATCTCCTCCACCCTCAATTAGTCATCGCATTACCAAGCTATACGCATTTAGTCCTTTTCATCTTTCCTCTTGTCAAGCCCTTTAGCCTGTCCCCCTCACCTACTCATCCCACCAATCATTTTAATTAATCTCTGAATTTCTTTGAAACGAATAGTTTGTGGAATGGAGGAAAATGAGTAGGTTAGAGAGACAAGATTGTGAATGATGGAGGTGGGGCAAAGTTAGAAGACTTTGCAAGACCTGTTGGGTTACCTCTGGGGCAGGACAGCAACCCTGGCTGTAAACAGAGAGAAAGGCTGCAGAAGTAAGGGAGGAACCACTAAAAACGTTTTCCATTTTCTTAAGAATGCTATCTGAGCAATTCAAGCCCTGGATGTTTATGTGCAGCAACATATGAATGAAACATTTGATATGATAGTCTCTAAAGTGACCAGGATGATCTTCTCTTTACCCAATATTAGTTATACTAGATTTCTCACTATTATTTTTTTCCCATTACCAGCTAACTTTATAGAGGATTTCAGTGGTCACTGCAAGTGCTCAGATGTATATTTTCAAATAAGTAATGAATTATATGTATATTTTATTCAAACTATATGTATTTTATAATTTTTGATCAAATAAAAGTTAACTAAACTGTCTAGAGATGATTGTGAAAGGAACCCTGGAGCCTTGCTCCCCATGCTTTTTAGGGTCTTGCAAAATCTAAATGTCACACCATTAATGTCTCTGTGTTCATTATTTCTATACCATAGCATACCTGGTGCTCTGAGAAACAGAGAATTGGGCAAAGTTCCTATCCTGTGGAGCTTACAGTTGGAAAAATCCTCTACACACAAAGGAGGCTGACAGAATAGCAGTTGATCCGCAGTGGGAGCCCAAAGAGTGAAGGTAAGCTCGGGAGGACGTGTGGCATATGGGAAGCAGACGGCTGCGCTCAGCGTTGTGAGCTGGCAGCATGAAAAAATTGACCATCCAAATAGAAACATACTAATGCTGAGAGGTGGGGAGGCAGATGAACACCTTTGAAAAGGTATTTACTGTGTTTTGGGGACAAAAATCCTGCTGGAAGCGTGCATTTCTTCAGACATTACTGAGGTGCAGTTTCATTGTGGAGATCTGAAGTTAGCTTTCTGGCATTTTGATGTTTCAATAAACAGGTATTAAAAGAAGTAGTGACAACAAAATGCACTGATTTATGGTTGCCAATTGTGACTGAAAGCCTCAGAATAACTGCATTTAACCATTCAGAGCCCTTGGTAAAATAGCTCAGTTTTGATTAGGGTCTCAGAAGGGATACAAAATGCTTGGATTTTAAATTAATAGACAATCTGGCATCCTGTCAAAGTTGACACCTCACTCTGTCTTAGCAGCTGTTGGAACAGTAGGGTCCTGGCAACCTGGGATAAAGCAGTGCTTGCAACAGGAGAAGGAAAGGAAGCGAGTCTGCATGAGACCAAAAATGCCAAGTGTAAAGCACCAGAGAGCTCAGGGATTTCCAGTAAGCAATCAAGCTTTCCTTCTCCATGCTGTGAGTTCAGGCTTGGATGTGGACAGTGAGTTTCTATTACTGAATGTCACCAGTGGTTGGTGGCTGACAGATGTAAGGACACCTGTCTGAATTTGAGTAATGTTTCTGATGGTAGTGGCAATAAACAGAGAAAGCATTGAACAGTGAAAGTCGGTCCTGCAGGTTGCTTCTTCCCAGGGATTATAGAGGCAAAGCCTGTGGGGAAGTTTACAGAGTGACTGCTCATGTAATGCAAGTGGAAACACTCACTCTGGATGAGTGTCATTTGTGTCAGAGTCACTGTGTGGGAGCAGTTACGGTTGCCAAACAGCCAAGAAAGGCGTTGTTGGGAGGAAAGGGCATGGCCTGGGTAGGACAATACCTGAAAGCACAAGCAGAGGTAAAGACTTCAGTTTTGGAGAAGATGCTACTAAACTGCTGCTCTTCCTCAATCCCATCTCATTAAAAATAAAGAACCTGATCTCTGATCACAGTTGACTTCGCACAGTGGCTGTGTAGCTGCTCCCCACTAGTGTGAGCAGCCTTGTCCCCTCACAGGATGCGAATGTCTAGGTCTTGTCCACAGCAGCCCCTTGGGAGGAGAACCAGATACTCAAAACCCTCAAAATTGCTGTTCTTTCCTCTTCAGTAAAAATTGTATGCAGTTGCCAACACTGCAGTGTCTGTATGTTCCCTTGTTTCAGAAGGAAGCAGAGATGGAAAATTTAGTCCAGAATCAGTATTGATCCCTACCTAAAATCTTAGTTTTTACAATGGGTTCAGGATTGCCATTCACATATGTTCTAGAGGAAGTAGTACATGCACAGCCAGCAGTGCCTTTGGCAGATGCATTGGTCAGCTCACAGGACCGTATACTCAGTCTGTAGAGAACATATGAAACATATAAAAAGCCATAACATTTGACTGTATTAGAAACAAGCTCATGAGATCAAGGAAAATTTTTAGGATAAAAGGATGATAATAAAGCAAAGGCCTAAGGGCTGTGATGGCTGCTAATTAAAATTAAGATTTGTTTCAAATTTTACTTTTTTTTTTGGGGGGGGAACACAACTAGAAGGACATTCCAAAAATGACTGTATGGTATTTAGAGATCTGGGTACCAGCTGCAGTGTGCACATATTTGCAAAGGCTTCTGTTCAGCTGAGAACGGGCTGTGGACTCAGGTAAGTCATGTGAGAGAGGTTAAGCACGTGTGTTGTAAGAGCTAATGGTACAACGTAGCCTTGTTCTATCTAAGCGTGTTTTGTGCCGATGTTTTCCAGTTACTGCATTCCTTACAGTCAGTATAGGAAAAGGTGTGTGGCTGGCAAGTCTGCAAGCCCAGACAAAGCAGTTCTGGGTGTGGATGCTTACAGCCTATTGCCAGGTGCTTCAAATAGGCATTTGTGTCAAAGATCTGAGGTCAATTCAGTGATACCCAATTTCAGCCCTAGATGATTACATAAATATTAATAAGAACAGTGGTGTATTTTACATTTATGTTATTTGTCTGCGAAGTATCTACGTTACCCTGTAGCAGTAGTGGTGGGAGATGTATATCCCTTCAAGACAACCAACAGAGTGTGTGAAATGAAGCAAAAATTGGTTAACCTCTTTAATGTGACCTTGTGAGTTTAATGAGAAGATATCATATTTTCTGTGTACAAGTCGAGAGGAAAAAAAAGGAGAATAAACTCAAATGGGGTAGAACTGCAGTCTTCCCTCATCTTGCCTCCCTGCTGAATGACCTGTAGTCACTTTTTGCATCTGTGTGGGTTGGTTTCCCTGCCTGTAAAATGGGCATAATGAGACTGAAATCCTAGTAAAGCATGCAGATCTGTGGGGAATAAGTGCTTTACAAGGGGTATGGTACAGAGAGGGAATGGAATTTCATCTGGAAAAAGATCTAGGGCTAACTTATTGGTGTAAAATAATTGTTAGTGGTCCCATTTGCTTTTAGGATATCAACCATTGACATTCTTATTGGTTCATCAGCTTTGTAAAGTCTTTTGAATCTGACCCAGGGCTGTGTAGAGCATGTACTGGCGCTTAAATTTATGCTGATTTCACTCTCTGGTCATTCTCTGACATTTTGACCAAATATCTTCCAGTTACTTTAGGAGTTTTTTGGGGTTTGGTTTGGTTTGATGTTTTTTCCTTTACATTCAGAGCCTCTGTTGAGAGGGACTCTGACAATGATTTGGAGCTGTTAATGTCAAAAATGCCATGTAGGAGGAAGTATTACATGTCAGTCTCCCAGAATGGAGAGGCTGAGGCACAGCAATCAGCACCTCTCCAGAATCACACAGATAGTGTCTTTGAAGAAAAAGCCTTGATACTTAGTCCAAAATTTTGACAAGAAGCTGATCCTGTGAAACACAGGAACTCTTGTGTGTTTTACACCTCTTGGGGAGGAGGGTGAGTGCAACAGCCTCTCTCTTCTTGCTGGAGTGGGCATTGCTTGTCCTGGAGAGGTGAAGCATGGACCCTCCGTGGACACTTCCACTCAGTAGATCCACACCTAAGCTTTCTTGCCTGGTTTCACACGTATGTTAAGTTTTAAAATGCTACACATATAGCAATAATTTTTAAGGAAAACTTAGGAGTGCTTTTTAGCAGATGTGAATCAGCACAATTTATGATGTTGTTAGTTCCCCAAGTGCTTTCGGCCGGCACTGCTGACAAAAGAGACAGTCCTGCCCTCTTCCTGCTCCCACGCTGTCCCCTCCCTGGTGCTGACACAGCCATAAGGTGAAGTGTGTTGGGAAATACATCTCGTTCAAATCTATCCCAGCAAAAAACCTGAATGGCTGGGGAGAGAGGCATTTACTTCTGTTCAGGGTGTCATCAACATATGCCGGAATGAAGTCCTTGTGTGGAAGCGCTGTGTTAGTGCAATTCACTGGTCTTCATTTGTCCCAGCAGCTTCTGGCTAAAAGAGGTTTGCACCGTGGCTGGAAACTCAATCAAATGAGTTTCAAAACATTTCATTCATACGTGGTCCTCAGTTGATTCTTAATACACCTTTACTAGAGTCGTAGTGCTTCATAAGCCTTGTCAACATTGCAGTCGAACAAAGGCTGGTCTCAAGACTTTGTGTTGTGTAAATAAACCTTGCTCCTAGCAGGGTGTCACTGAGTTAATGTAAAGCCTGAAAAGGGGAGGGCGTGGGAGCAGCATGCCAGTGTTAACATTCTGTTTTCTGCACAGGATTGCAACAGGATTGCAACAGCCCAGCCTATCTGAGCCGCTGCACGTACCGTAAACATGTCTCTGCACTTGAATTTGATATGGGTGGTGATAGAACAATATACCTTTCTGAGAAATGATAATGGACAGATTTTGTCTGAAGGAAATTGCAAATAAACGAAAGCAGTTTTCTTCTTAGAGTGCTGATGCTTTCCAGGTGGCCCACCAGACAGCCAAACAAAGGAAATAAATATGGCAACATTCACTCAAGTGTTAAAGTTTTAGGGTAAGGAGGGGGAATGTTGA
Source organism: Mesitornis unicolor (assembly GCF_000695765.1). Taxonomy (NCBI): domain Eukaryota; kingdom Metazoa; phylum Chordata; class Aves; order Mesitornithiformes; family Mesitornithidae; genus Mesitornis; species Mesitornis unicolor. Next base: position 29,726 of record NW_010208895.1, on the reverse strand, counting down.
AAATCCCATGAACTTTTTAAATAGTTATGCTTATACCTTTGTGGTAGCGTTGACTCCTTTTTTTTCTTCTCACAGATCAGTAATCAGGGGACAATTGACAGGAATAACCCCCTGGTAAAAATATACAACTGTTTTTGAAACAAGCAGGGTTTCCATATGCAAAGTTGTCTGGTAAGGTGCATGCTTAGGGTGCTTTTTTAGACCTCATGGGAAGTTTTACAATGAGCAAGCTACCTTTTAGCACGCGTTTCTCTCTTAAGTTGAAAATCCTCTGTGCTTTTTTTCTAGAGTTATTTTCCCACAAAAGATGATACAAATGATCAGAAAAGTGTCAGCAGAGCTTGCTTCTCTCCCTCCTTGCTCCCCTAAACACTGGGAGCTCTCAAAAATATTTTAGTATCCTGGAGATTAAAAGCAGTGTCTTTAATTTGTGTTTGCCTTGATATAGCTTTGACTTCCACCGCCTTGTCCTCCCCTTTATTGGGAGTACATGTGTGAGCGCTCCCTCTAATGTTGTTTATACGCTTGCTGTCAGGATCAATAAGCAGCTTCTTAGCAGGGCACCTTCCCACATGAAGGAAATGTTTCCAGTTTTTGTCTTAGCCCCGTGTGCGGTGTCTTGACAAGGCACAGCAGAGAACAACAGGAATGAGCATCAGCGGTATCAGTAAATCTTAGCGGATAAACAGAAATTAACTCTAGAACCTCATTAATCTACTGGCAGCTACAATGTAGGACAGCTGTTTGTTTACAGGGCATTTTAGAGGTGTTCCAGTTATGCAAGTTTTGCGTAGTGCCTATTTTAAGTTTAGGCATTTTATTACTAGTGCAAAGTGGAACATTTTAGAAGTGAGATACACCAATGCACCTCTTGGGTAACACTGAAAGGAATGTGGTAATCTGGTTAAGGATTCTCTACGTAAATAGCGATATTGCTAAAGAGAATCAAGATAAAATGTAAACGTGAATGATTGCTCCTAAGACAAAGAAAAATTGGCAAGCAGCTGGATAGAAATTGGAAATTTAACTATTTTTATGCCATGGGTACTAAATAATACTGGTGGAGTCTCTGGTCAGGTCAAGTGAGTGGCAAACCCACTGCTAACTCGTAGGACCAAAGATTTCTCCTGCTTGAATGGGTATAGATGAGTAAAATTTCCCAGAGCAGAAAAACATGTTATAGAAGTGGCCAGATTTTCAGCTTTGAAGTAGAAGAGCTACTTTCATTTTCAGTATCTCCATTAGAGCTTCTTTTTGTGAGACCAGGAGTATTAACTCTTGTGTCTGAGCCAAAATTCCAACCGAAGCAGAATGTACTCATCTAAATTTCCCTTTTGGTTTCATTTGGGCAAGGTATTCTTTGGTGTAGTGTTGCTGTGTACTGTTACAGCAGTTGCTGTGTTGGGAGCTTGGGAAGGCGCCCGCATGGAAGAGGTTACATAAAAACTTGACCAATATAAGCTCAGAGAAACCCCTGAGTGTGATGATTAAAAAGAGAAAATGATTAGGGAATGCACATCAAAGAGTCCCAGTGAGAGTCCTAAAAGGAAAAATACTGATTATATTTGTTTTGATTTTGTCTTACATGAAGTAAAAGATGTGTGGTGTGTCCTGGGTCACCACCCTAAGGGGTGTGTACTTAAAGACAACAGAACCAGACTCCAGGACTTCGCTGTGGTTTATTTTGGTTGCAGGGCTGGAAAGATAAGATATAATTGTGCCATATACATAGTGGTGCTATCACCCTGATAGATTGTGCTTCCCATACACCCCTGGCCACTGTGCCTACGCTCTGCCTGCTCGTCTGTTTCTCGCAGGATAACTCCTGGTGTTCTGACCTTTCAAGAAACTTTCAACTACGATTTTTAAAACAGTCACAAAAATGTTTTTCTTTCTCCAAATGTGCAGTTCTTCTCTCTGATGAAAGCAGTCAGAGGCATGAGATGGGTAACATTGATTACTGAAGCTGGCGTGCAAGCTCAGGTTCAATAAATTGTGAATCTTAGGGGCTAAAAATTGTTTAGAATTCAATTCTGCATCTAGGAATAAGATTAGACATTGACTGATTGTCCTGTTGTTCACACTCCACCAGATTCTAATACTATTATTTTAGAACAATCTTAGATTCATTTTTAGAAGTTTGTTAGACTTGGTCTGTCCTGGGAACCATGCTAGAAAAGGTCTGAACTAATAAAATATGCAAAATGTGGTTTTAGGGCTCTCCTTTAATGTGGAAAGGGAAAGAAAGGTTTTAGTCGGTTATAACACATCCAGTAAGGGAACTGTTTACTTAACGCTCTCAGTTATTTTTTTAATGTGCTTTTTGTGAGCTTTTCAGCTGTTTTTAGTTCATGTGGACTAGCATATTAAATAATATTTTCTACTGGTATATGTTTTTCAGTTGTTACTCTGTCTTCAGTAGTTACAGTAATGTTCTTTCTGGCACACTGGTACAGTAGATACCAAAAAGCTAAGGGAAAATAAATGAACAGGACTTTGGAAATGGGAGAATATAAAATATCATCCCCACGGACTTAGAATTTAGATAGGAAGATTGCATCTGAGTTTATTTTCCCATGAGTGTATCTAGCATATGTAAATTGATGTGGCATTAAGAATATTACAGATTCTTGTTTGATATGGCTTTTTATACATTGAGTGACATTTTGACATGAATGATGCAGCCATCCTAAGAAAATGGAAGGCAACTAAGTGTTTATATTGTTCTACTGAGAATGACATCTCTCTTCCCAAGAAGTACTTGTGTGTAACTTAAAACCACATCCAACAGGTGCGTGTATCTGGCAATGGCAGAAGTGCCACTTTCCATGCTCAGGGTGCATCTCGGTGCTTCCCTGGTTGCCTTACACTGATGATCATCACTGTTTTTCACACTGGGAAAGGCACTAGCAATGGTGAATAGCTTTTTCCTACATCAACACAATTAATAATAAAAAATGCAAAGTATAGGAACATACTCTGTGCCCGTTAGGTGATACATTGATTTTGCTGGTTCTGCATATTTGGCTTTGGCCTTTTTAGAGCCCTCCTGAGTTTGGGTCCAAGCTGCTGAAGAAAGTACCTTGTACTTTGTACTTTTGCGTATAAACAAGAGGATGCTTGGAAGAAAACATTCTAGGTGAAAGATATTTAAGCTAAAAATCTGGTCTTGATTTATCAGCAGTATTGCTAATTCGTATATTGTTATAGCTATATAATAATACATCCAGAGCCTGGCACAGTTTAGAAACACAGAAAATATATGTAACTTAGTAGTTATTTGTGCTGAATCTTTTTTTCCCTGCATACTCTGTCTTACCTTTGTTACTCAGGGCACTAATGCTGCATTAATGTAAGCAGCAAACAGCTGCATTTATCTTCATTTTATTCTTCCAAGTCACAGCAACGTGCTGGAACAAAAGCCATTTTCTGTAGCAAACCTTCTTAAGTCTTTTAAGGGCATCCATCTGGATAGACTTTGTGGTTATCGAAGGGCTGATGCTGTAAGTATTCATTCCACTAATGGTCTCATTGATTTTTATTTACGCTCTTTGCAGGTTGCACAGAGTCTCAGTTTGAGTAAGAATTGCAGAATATATGCTGAATGCAAGAATTACAGGCATACGTTAAATTAAACCAAGGTTTCTATATCTGTCTTTAGGATGCTTACTCAAAGCGGTGGCTCAGAAGTAGACTGCTCAGTCTCCAGTGAAGCAGATGAGAAGTGCAATTGGTAAGCACTGTTAGAAACCAGGTGCATAAGTTTGAAAATGTTGATCCAAATCACATTATTATAAGTAGTAGGGAAATGTCATGACTTACTGAGATTAAACAAAGACCTGCTTAGAATCTCGTGACTTCAGCTCATAAATGGATTTCATCACTCATTACAGCTGCATAAACAAATGCATGTGGTATATATGCATGTTTTGTTTTTGGAAGTTGTTGTTTTTAAAATCCCCTCAGAGTTTTTTTAATTGCTCCTAATGAGCCAGCGTTCCCTAATTTTGGAGCGATGCCTTGTGTACCTGAGCAGCATAGCACAGTCATTGCTTTTAAGGGAATAGTTTGCCTGCTTTTCTCCCTTTCTGGCAGCTGAACTGCTTTGGCAAGCAAGTTATTTTAAAGGATGGATTTACAATATGAAATCTGGTGTCAAAACTTTTATTCCTTTTATGAAAGTAGCCTTGCCTTAGTGCTCCTTTGGAGCTATAGAAATATAGTCCCAGCCCAGTCAACAGTTGGAGAAAATCCTTTGCAGTGTCTGAGCTTTTACTGAATAAGTTTGTCACATACCTAGATGTCCTTCAGTTATTTAATGTAATTTTTCATGTTGTCTGTGGCCTCGTTTCTCCTGATGGGTCTCTCATAAGAAATCCTAGAAACGGATGCCTTGTGATTATCCATGGGTAATTAGTAGATTTTCTTGCCAATATGTTGCAAGTGGGATGTGGCAGGATTAAAAAGTTTGGGTCTCCCTGATAGCAATAATTACCTGAAGGCACTAATGATGGCAGTAGTTTGTGATGTGGAGCAGAAGCTTGTCTGTGGGTTTAAAAAGTAGTACAGATCAAAACTGTCAAGCCATTCTCATATCTCTAGGTTGGAAGTTGCTGCTTTCAGTTAAACCGGTATTATTCAATGTCTCCAGGCAGGCAGTTATCAAAGTTTAACCTCAATAAACTAAGATGGCAAAATGTATGTGTAATTCTTTGAATTTCAATGTGCCATTTCATATTCAGAACTGGGATGCGGCATTATTCCTGGACGGGTAGTGTCATATTTTAATGTTACACTGTAAATTATTTTTTTAACCACATCTAAAGTAAAATTACTTTTTTTTTTTTCCCCAAAGAAAAATATTCAAGGACACTCCATTTTTGTTGCCATTTCGTAAGATCTAAGCATCAAATTTTAAAATTGATATCATTGGGGAAAAATTATGCTTTTTTTCCTATTTTACTTCCAGCCTCCTCTTTTTACTTCTAAGAAGTAGTCAGGACAATAAAAAGAGCAATAATATGGGACAGTTCATGGCCAGGGGTGCTTACACATACATCATATGTAGATGGATTTGGCCTGAAGTGGTTTAGTTTTTATTACCTGTTTTGTCTTTGGAGGAAAACAAAGAAATGTAACTTAAACTGAATGAAACTAAAATCTTTTTGCTTTTCTGTCAAGCAGCCTTAATTTTTAGGCAAGTGGGGAGGAGTCTTGAATCATGTGTGTTCCTAAAGCTTGCTTAAAGAAATTGCTGAGTGTCTGAGGCTTTGAGTGTCCTGCCCCTTCTGTTGAAGTCTTCAGAAAATCCAGTTACTCATCACCTCTGACAACTTGCCCTCTTATGTAGGTAGCTAAAAAGATGCCTGACATTAGAGACTCGTGCTCCAAAATGTTGCTTTGAATGCCTTAAAATGTCACATTAAAATCAAGTACAGTTCACCCACAAACCATCTGGCTTTACAGATCTGAAAAAGATCTTTCAATTAATTAAGCTTCTCTGCTTCCTAATAAAGCCCATTTGAAATGCTTGGAGCCTGGGGACACCAGAGCTGTAGGGCTGCACCGAGCAGGAGTGTGACCAGAGCCATGGGTCACCCCTGGCCGGTGGCAGACCAAGCTGGGGGAGCCCTGCCTCGCCTTACCTTGCTGCACTGGCTGTGCAGCTCCCAGTACTCCCAGTACAGGGCTGGGGAGATACCTGGCTTTCTCCTTATAAGGCCAGCGAGCTGCTGCGAGAGCCCTGTTCCTGCCCCAGCGCTTCCCGGCTCTGCTCAGCTGCAGTCCTAAAAAGGCAGTTCCTTGCTCCCGCTTCCCACAGCGGAGCTCCCCAGGGAGGACAGCCCTCCCAAGTCAGGCATTTCACTGACAAGGAGAGCCGTATGTATGGATTTTGCTGGTGCTTTTCAAGGAAGCTGTTGTGTTTACAAGCACTGCCGGGGTTAGCCTCTTGTGTAGTGAATAAGCAGTGAATAATGAAAAGTATAATAGAGTGCAGTGTCTGAGCCTGCAAGCCTCTCTGGGCAGGCACATTTCTGCAATGGTATAGATCGCGTAGGGAAGGAGCTGCCCTGTGTGAAGCAGTTCAGAGCCGTAGTCTTGAAAGCATATTAGGTTATGGCTTTAGAATAGAAAGTACTCAGCAGCAATATGAGCTCAAAGCAATTCCTGTCCTTCTTCCTCCCTCCCCTGGCTGCCATTCTTTCCCTGCCTCTTTGCTTGTGCTTGCTCACTTCTTTGTGGGGGCCATGCTGTGTTCTTGGTTTGATTTGTTCTAAAAGCCAGAAAAGAGTTTTCTACTCTTACAGTGATGCTTCACAAAAAGTTGGGCTGGTGTAACTGAGTGAGTGGTGGATAGGAAAGAGAGGAGGGGAAAAAACCTGAGTTATTAATGCCCCATGCTCTTTCTAACATGAAACAGAAGCTGCTGTACTCTTCTCCTGAATAAAAACTCTTCAAATGCTGAATATTTTATTAGATATTTTTACAGGTTTAATTGAAAATGGCTGAAGGATCTGATTATTGGCTTATTTACTTCGCATGCCAAGTTACAAGCTTAGTTACAGTCTGATAGATTTTTAAGGACAAGTTCTTTACTGGAGCCAGATTTTGGAAAGGCTTGAATATGCTAATTCAGAAGGGGTTTCACATGGGACTTTTTCTTTTTATTAAATCAACAAATCATCCTAGCTTAATTTGAAAAAATAAAAGAGGAGTGTTTTTCGAATTTAAGATCTGTGAAATTCTGGCATGTGCAGTGCACTGAGTGGGCACATACTTGTTTCAGGAAGGAGCTTAAAAGAATTCCTTTTTCAAGGGAGCTCTTTGGGAAAAGCCCCTGGACAGTGTGCTCCTTCGAGCGTGTGAGACGTTGGGGTGCAGCTCGCAACGTCTGAACATCTTGTTCTGGGGCACAGCAGTTTGTTTCTTCAGAGCCACGAACTTCCTCCATTTATCAGACTGCTCCTGGCAATTCTGGTCAACCTTTGGACTTTATGGCCTCTCTCAGGATGTAGCATTGGTTCCCTAATATCTCTTCTCTTCTCTTTTGCCAAGTTTCCAGCAGGCAATGAGGCCGTGACAAGCAGGGTCACAGGTGTTGAAGGAAGTCGGCAGCACAAACAATTATTATTACAAAACCAGATTCCACGGTTACAAGGATGAAAGATTGCTTTGCTTTGTGAATCTGTCATACCATCCATTTCTTCCCTTTTTCTGAGGTTAGAAGTTGTTTTCAAGCTCATTTTCCTTCTGTACCGGTCCTAGGTGTGTGCCTGTGGATTTAGTAGGTGGGGTTAACAGTACTGATGGTATAGATTAAAAAAAAACAAACAGAGAATGCTAGGCACTCATTTAACGCACGTTGTTAGCTGAGATCTGTTGTGTCTTTTCTCATGTTGTTTTTCCGCTGCTTGTTTCTTAAATATGTCTGTCATGTAAAACATGTTAAAACAAGTTATTCACTTGTTTCAATGATAATAAAGGAGATATTTAGGAAGAAACAGAGATCAATGAGGAAGAGAGATTAGAGAGAAACATTGATAGGGCAATAAGGAAGAGGGTGACAGCAGCTCCAGTACGATGAAGCAGGAGATGGTATGTCTGACCAATAGCTATGGAATTTGATAATTTAGGAGGAAAAACCATTTACAACTGTAGGTTTTGAACCCCAAATATAGCAGAGGAACATTTAACAGAATCCTCGTTGGCAAATGGATACCTCTGCCTCTGCCAAACAAGGTGGAGGGCAGTCAGGAAAGGTTGTGCTGGAGTATGGGAAATACCACTCACTAAAGATTCTTCCCTGTAGCATGTTTGGCTGGCTACTGGTAGTGATCCCAACACACTCAGTGTGTCACATTTTGGAGGATGTTTGTTTTTGGGAAGACACACATATGAAATGGTAGTGGGAGGACAGCCAAAAGTACAGTAGTTACTCTGAATTCAGAAAGTGCCCACATGTAGTTTTTAAAGTGAAAAGCAACTTTGCTGCAGTGTCCTGTCTTCCATACTGTGGCATTAAGCAGACTAAACTGTCAGGGTCTTTCAGAAATTTTAGAAAATTTTAGATTATTTTTGGCTGTTAGAAAAGTTCTCTATATACACCAAGCACTTGAAGGGACCCGAACTGCAGTCAATCTGAATTAACAACCCCCATTTCATGCTCAGTAGTGCCATTCTCAAGCTGTGATTGTCTTGCTTTTCTTAGTCCAGAATGTAGCAGCTCTGCATGGGGCTCTCACTAGTCCTTGTTTATGTACACATTTGTAGCAGAGCAACTTGGTCAGCTTTAGTGATGTTAATATTTTTTATAGGCTCTTCCAACTGTGTTCCTTTGAACACAGTTATAGTGAAATCAAGGACATAGTGTGAATTAAGTGGGATTGTAGAATCACGTTTCAGAAAATACAAACCTATCTACCTCAGAAGGTTTTTCTGCTATAACCACACTGATAAAACAGTGAAGACTTGTGAGTACTTTGAAGGTGAAAGTTAGAAAAGCTGGAGCCCTTTCAGTCACAGGGGTGGGCTGAAATCCCAGTGTCCAATGCTAACCCTCGTGTTAGCCCTGTGTGCAGTCTCAGACCTTTGTTCATTCTCTAATCATCAATCTCCAGTTAATTCGGTGAGACTTCTTGTGGAAAAAGGTGACTAAAGCTATCTGAATTTGCCCTTTAACCATATGAGGAATTCAATTACAATTCTGATAACGCGAGTTAAAGCACACTTTAGAACAAATGGGTTTAACAAGCTAATGTTGTTAAAACTGCATATTAAATGTAATCTGTGCTTAGAAATGGCACCTTTATCAGGAAACGTCACTAAGAATCTAAGGAATCTTTAACGAACAGCTTATTACTTCCAGGGATGGGCTCTGCAGGTAGTTTATATAAAGTTAACATGTTATTGTTAATGTGTTTGGCCAGTAAGCAAATATGCTTTCATAGTAAGTGTATTTCAATGTAAACAGTACAAACTCACGTGTTTTAAGCTGTCAATGTCATTGCTACTTGTGAAAATCAAACTTACAGAATTTAAGAGTCAGCCATCACAGCTCAGTTTACATCTTGTTACTTTAACATAGTGTGTTGGAAACCAGAACAGAACAGTTAGTACTAGGTGAACAGTCATTGTTAAGTGACCCCTGGTAGCCTGTGGATCATATTCATTGGTATTTCTAAGGCTGTTACAATTGCTTTTTCATTAAGTGCAAATCCTTCTGTTTTAATACAAAAACTGAACTCTTCAATGCTCGCAATAGACATCCTGAAGGCAAATGGACTGCTTACAGCCCTGAGTAACCTGGTCTGACCTCAGAGCTGGACCTGCTTGGAGCAGGAGTTGAACTAGATGTCATTCTGAGGTCCCTTTCAACATGAATTATCCCATGGTCTTGTGATTTGTAAAAATGATTAGTGCTATTTTTGTATCTCCTTTTGAGGTATCATACTTGGAACTTTTTGGAGATTATTGCTTTTCAGAAAAGGACGTAACGCAGCACTGTCACCTGCTTAGCTCTCATCACACAGTCAGTCCCACTGAAGTGAAATGGTAGGCAGGTGTCATGTTATCCCTTAAACGTGGTCACTCAACCAAGTATGCCAGTTTGCACAGGAGGTGGTGCTAGCCACAGGTCCGGGTGTTCGGTGTCTCACAGGAGCCAGACCACGTGTGTGTTACCCACTTTTTAGAAAGATTTCATTAAGAATATTTGATCTCATCTGCCAGAAACTTAGTAATGTTTGATTGGGCTTTCTTAAATATCATGGCTTCAGGATTCATTTGGGCTGGGAGACAAAATATAGTATGTCATCCCCAGACATGTGAGATGTCTACTCTGTATTCTCCAGTTGTACAATTTACATGGCATTTGCACTGCGAAAGGCAAAGTAGTACAATAGTGTCAGGTGCTTAATAACTCATGAGGCCTGAGTTTTTTTCATGGGCCCTAAGAGCACCATAGGGTGGTACTAAAGGAGTTTACCAAAAAGATGGTGGCATTTTCTAGGGCTCTTATCACAAGTGGGTACAGCCCGGCTTTTAAAGGTATTAACCAGAAACACCTTGAAGTGCTAGGCTGTAAACTGCAGCAGAGCAGCAGCTGTTGTGCAAGCTGTTTGATTCTTGTGGTGAGGATGGGAACCTTAAAAATTGACTAGGGTAGAGAGCAGGAAATGGGAGCCATTACAGCTGTCCCAAGGGAAGTGGTTCCACTCGTGAATCACAGTCCTGGTTTCGCTGTGCTGCGTGGGAGTGGCATCCTGTCCCAGGCGGATATTGCCGGCTTCTGGGGCCTGGCAGGTCTAACTGCTGCAGGGGAAAAGAACAGGAGATTCAGTCCCACCAGCATCACTCCTCTGCAGCCTGCTCACCATCGTTTGGGCAGCTGGAGCAGGGGAGAATCGGGACCCGTCAAGCCCTGTATGTCACATGAATTAAGTGATATGGTCCAGTGCTATTAAGAGGATGACCAGAGGGTGACAAGGACTGCAAGTCCTTTACTGAGGGGTTTGACCACATGCCACATAGGCCTTGGGTTATCCTGTGGAGAACAAAACCTACCACTGTGTGAGACAGCCCAGGTTGCCAAGTCTTGCCTTCTTCCCTCTCTCCGTGAGTCACACGGCTCTGGCAGAGCCTGGAGCCAGTCTCACAGTGGCACAGGAACCTCCTGCCCTGGCTCGTGCTCCAGCCTATCCTAGAGGAAAGCCTCTGTGTAGGCTTTGGGGCCCTCTCCTGCTGTGCCAAAAAGCTGCCACACCCCAGTTTCTTCAGGCTTTCTTGTCAGGGCACCACTCATTTACTCATAACCGATACAGACGTTGAAACCGAGCAGTCCCTCCTCTGTTCTGCGTGCTTGGTGGCTCCTGGAGGCTTTTTCAGTGCTGAAGGGAACATGCCACTTCACTTTGTTCTGTCTACTCCAAAGCCTCTTACAGGAGTTGTTTCCATCTGTTCTCAGGAGGAGAAGGCAGAAATGAGGCAGACCCTGGCAGTTGAGTGTTTCTGCTCCTTCCTAAGGCAAATAATGAGATAAATTTCCCAAACCACTATTCATCCAAGGCTGCTGTGCGTTTTCTGTAGCAGTATTAGCAATGACTTTACAGTGGTAGCTCAAGGTTGCTGTTTGCAGTTTGAGAGGCAGTGAATGCACACAGTGGATTATGTGGAGAAGGGACAGAGCTGTGTCTTCTACTTATGTATTTTTCTTCACTGATCAAATACATCTTCCCTCTGATGCACAGAGCTGTACCACAGCTCACTCACTGATGAGCAGATCATTTAGAGGTTTCTATTGTTCTTAAATCGTGGTGGCGAGAAAGCTGATATCTGAGTGCCCAAGGCTTCTGATAATTTTGTGGCTCACCGAAGATCTTTCATCTCAGCCCTTATTTCTTACTAAGAACTCATCACGTTAATCATGGAGCTAGAGGTGTAGCAGCACCAATAATTGTGTGACATGTGAACTTTGATATAAATTTGAGTTAATTTTATGATATTAGGAAGCTGATGCAATGAAATTTTTGTATCATGAGATGTCTTTGCGGCAATAAAGTCTTAATGGCAATCCACGAAAGCTCTTGCAGTTCTGGACAAAAGGTGGCACTTATCTAATGAAGTTACCAAGGTAGTGATAGACCTGATAGGAGTGACCTAGGGCAGCTCTATTGGTCTTTTGTGGATGGACTTCAGTTTTGCTAATACCTCAGGATAGCCAGATGTAAACTATTTCTATTAAAGTGAAGTGTTCATGTTGAAGTAGCTTGTGGCCTGAAACAATAACTCCCACTAAGAGTCTGATTTTATTAGGTCAATAATTAGTTTATTAGGCATACAGCGGTGCCTGTGTAAGGTTTTGAATTTTGTGTTCCATCTGACTTGCATCCAGTGAGCTCAGTTCAGTTTGTAAGACAGTTCATGTATACTGTGAAGGGCCTATGGAAAGATTTGTTGAAGAAACAAAGGGAGAAACCTCGCATAGGAAGTCTCAGGCTACGCAAGAGGGGAGAAGAAATGAATGTACTTTTTCCACAAGAGTGAGGTTTAGCCAAAGGGCCATTCTAGTTCATAGGAAACAAGCTGATCTGAAGGAGCTGTGTGGTTCAGAAGAAAGTCTTTGCATCTGCCTGCATCCTGTACCCTCCCAGAGGACCTGATATAACCCAGAGAATCTGCTCAAGCTATAAGGAAGCTGAGAGAAGGTAATGTGCATGCTGTTGATTTCTGGGTTTTCAAGAGAAGCTTTGCACATCCTTGTAAACTCAGAGTTGGTCTGTTTTCACTGTCGTAAAGCCCACGAGGATTACACAGTGTGCTGGGCTCCTTCTCCA
>NW_010208895.1:0-17363 GCF_000695765.1 Mesitornis unicolor | reverse complement strand
GAGCGTGTGCAAGTTACAGAGGAATCTTCAGGGTCAACAGAAGGCCCCTGGATGAAACAATTTGACTCTCGTTCTCAGGAAGCAGCACTGGAAAGAGGATTCACACAGTGTGCTTAGAAAAGCCAAACTAGGTTGGTGCTAAGACTCTGCTCACTCCACAGAGGCTCACCACACATTGTACCGTGTGGGTTTGGAAGTTGATGACATGTTCAAATAGTGAAGGACTATCAGATCTGCTGTGTAGAGACAGTGGTCATCTCTGCTTTCACTAGCATCTCAAGAACAGTGCTTTTGGGTGAACTCACCTGCCTATAAGCCTAGGTAAGAGCAAACAGGCACATAGTAGGGTCTTAATGCTAGGAAGATTAAAAGAAAAATCTTACAGAGAACTGGAAAGCATGGAAGGGATTTCAGGGGTGGGTGAGCAGTATCTTCTGAAAGGTAGATGAATACTTGCAAAACTTTGATCTATTCCAATGGAAACAATTTATTTTAAAGGCATCTAATAATAATTTCCACAATGAAATACAGTTTTTACTTTAAAAAGTGTGAAGAGATTCTTCTGCTTTAGAGTAGACTGAAAGCAACTTAGAACCCTGACTATCCCTCGGGAACTGCCATTATCTTAGGTAGCTATAGCATCTTGGAAGTTTGTCCTTCATGATAAAAGGGGGACACCTTTTAATTTTTGTATAATAAAAGAGTCTTCCCAAGGCCATGGTAAGGTTGCACAATGTGTTAAATTGAACTACCTGAACACAAAATGCACCAATCTTACAAGTTATTTCCTATTTGTTATTTTATGGTTTTGTTAAAGCGAAAATAGTCAAGTCAGGAAGGGGAAGTGGAATTGCTTGCTACCAAGTTTTAGTTATTTTTCATGTAACAGTACCCCATTCCTGGATGAGGAATGTGCATGAGGTGACAGGTGGATGCACATGGAGCACCAGGAAACTGGGAGGTTAGGTCAGGCCATGGACACCAGGAATTGAACAAGAGCTAGGGCTGAGATTCCTAGCAACCTTCAATTCGATATTCAAGCTAATGAAATACAGGCTTAAGCTTAATAACGTTTTCTTCCTGGTGGTTTCTTGTGCTCCTGGGTGCCAAGGCTTGTGGTGTAATGAGCAGACATCTGCAGCAGTGGCTTTAATGAAAGTAGTATCAAGATCAGAGTAAAAAAATCAGCTGATGTTTTTGTCCTTGTCTTCACTGGTAGACTGATCCAAACTCCATCTGAATATTTTGTGAGTAAGAAACGCGCTCAGACTGACAGCTTGTACGTTGTGTTTATCTTCCAAAAGAATTTTTACAGTCTTCAGTTATAAGCTTCAAAAATAGTATAGGTTTGTAACTGAAAGACTGGCAGATGTTTAGCTGTTGTGGATAAAAAAGCAAGGTTTAAGTACAGCCATTAATTTCACATGCTGGTATCGTGTAAAGCAGCGCTGAAGACCAATGCATTATAGTTGGCTTTTAAGGATACCAACACCCTAAAAAATTGTTTATATCTCTCCTGCCTATTCTTTCTAACTCTCTGTGATGCTTCCAGTGACTGCAACGATACACTTAGATAGAAGAGCTGATCTACTGAAGCCTTACCCTGGAAATGAACTCCACTAATCAAGTGCTCATGACTCCAACAGATGTTTCTGATTTTCAGACAATTGGAACCTCATGTTCCACTATATTTTAATTTTTTTTTCCTTCTTTTTGTACTAGCAGCAAATGCCCCATTACACATGTGAGCTTCAAAAACTTGTCACATGATACCAGGAACAAATTGTTAAGCCAGTCAGCAAAGTTCAGGTTTGAAGTGGTGGTCCACTGAAGGCAACTGGGTCTTAGAAGCCAGAGGAGCGGTTTATGGAACCACCACGCTGTGGTTTTGTTGTAAATGCCAATACTCCATTTCAGCCTTTCATATGAAATTTGGAAATGTTGGATGAGCTCAGATCACAATTTTTTTTTTTCAAAGACTGAATCACTTTAGGATGTGGAGGTAAAGGATGTGGAGGTAAAGTTAAGTGATACTTTTGAGGATATGAGTATTGTGCTCTTGAAACCACAGAAATGGGAAGAAAATTGGTTATATGGTGTTGTTAGATAAGGACTTGTCTCCTGCAGCAGGTCAGAATCAGTGAATTTTCAGGCATAGTAGAAATACAGATGTGAACAATTTACTTTTTACTTTCATTTGTTTAGTCTGTTGCATTTAACTTACCATTCCAGGTTTGTGCAGTTGATAAGTGACCAATGAATCCTTGGTCGATCAATATCTTTGTATGACATAGGCAGAGGAAAAATAACATAGGTCAAAAGGAGGATATATAGTCACTCCACAAAGATGCCCTGTACTCTGCTGTCAGCAAAATCAGAACTTAGTGGAAACGAAACACCTGTCAAAAGAGCACAATGGAACTATTACAGATTGTAGGCACTGGAGACATGCTTCTTTGGGATTAAAGAAACACATTTGCAAACCATTTTTCTGTTAACAGTGAGTGATTAACCATGAACTTTCCCCCACCCACAGCTCACCCACGCTGGGTTGATTCAGGAGCCGTGGCAGAGCATGGTTCAATAGGCACGACCAGGAAGTTTGTCAATATTCACACTTCGTTAGCCAAGCAAGATCCTGATAAAATGTGGGATAACCAGAACTGGTTCCTTTCACCCTTTCCCAAAGTAAATATATTAACTTGCTGATGTTGCTGGCCTTGATTGTCACAATAAGTGCAAATACAAAGAGTAGTGTGAGCTGCAAGTTGTTTCATTGAGTGGAAAATGGTGAGAGTGAGGGTAGAGAGAGACATTGAATGCCTCTGCAGCCACTCTTAGGATACCAGGTACCTCTGGAACATTTTTCAGCTGATAAGGATTTAATCAGTTAAGAATATGGCCTATAAGATGCATTGGACATGTTTGTAGTTGTTTCTGAGCTGGTGAACATCATGTTCGTTTGTGTTTTAAAGCCAAACTCTAACCTGCTGCTGCCATTTGCATGTATTTGGTGGAACTTGAACTTGGGTTGAAGGTCTGGACTGCAGGATGATTTCTGTTTGCATGGAGATGCCTTATTTTTTCGTGGCTGTGGATGGGGTTTCTTCTTTGCTTCTTGCACTCTCTGGGTGGTGAAGGAAACTGGGAAGCCCATAAAGATGGGTAACAAAAAGTCAGTAAATGATCCTCATTAGGACCTGTGCACAGAGTGATGGGAGTGGAGGCGGAGAAATCCAGGTGCTGTTGCAAGTGGTGAGCCCAGTGATCTTAGAAATAAAAGGAGGAGGTGGGAGGTGAGGAACACAGAGTAGGCAGTGCTGAAAAGACAGAGCTGGGCAAAGAATGGATTTGTGTTCTTTTAAGTTAGCAGAAATTTAAACAAGCACAAGCATGTGCTGTAGAGAGAAAGAAAATTAGCACTGGAGCAGAAGAAAAGATGTAAGGGTGAGCAAAAAGGAAACAAGATTGATTTGTAGGTCAGTGGAGAGGCTAGAGGGAAAGCAGTTAAGAGGTCTCTTTATGGGATGTGAGAGGGCCTTATTGGCAGCGAAGAAAAAGAACACGTTGTGCATTATCAGTTTATCTCTTGGAAGTGATAAGCCAGGTCCAATGCAGAGAGGGAAATGAGGACAGAGGAAGGGGAGTATTTGGGTGGCAACAGTTTTGAGGGCTGGTCAAAGGAGCTGAAAAAACTGCTAAGATCATGAATGCAGACTACAGAAGTGAATTTCTAGTAGTAGATATGCAACGGGACAGAAATGGATGGAAATCGGTCTTCAGGGGTAGACTTTCACCAGGGATTTTCCTCTACAGAAGCAGAGGAGGCAAGTGTGGGAAAAGAAAGAAAAGGATTAATGGAGAAGAATAAAACTTGGAGAGAATCGAGCTTGTTGATGGGAGAAAGGGAAAGTAAAAGTAGGGAGAAAGATTGGAAGTGGAGAAGATATCACTAATGTGATGGGAAAGAGCAGATGTGAGGTTGCTGTCAAGCAGTGTTGGAAGGACTTAGGCAATGACTGGAGTTGGAAGCTCAGTAGCAGAGCAGTGGAAGGGACAAAAAGCTTTCAAGAAGTTAGGTCAGAGTGTCAACGTGCTGCTGTGGGTGTTTCCTTCTGGTCTGAGCAGAGATGCCTGTCACCATCACCCTTGTCGAGCCGTAGGGTCCAGCTGAAGTGTGGCCTTCCTGCTCTTTGAACGTTGAGTACCAGCTTGACCAGACCTTCCCTCTGGTATTGTCTGTTCTGATAGGTTCGGCTCCATTTCTTCTCTCCATACAGGCAGTCCTGTAGCACACATGAGACCACCTTTTGAAACAGTTGTTTCTCAGAGCAGCCTGCCAGCTGGGGGTAGAGCTAATGTAGAGCTAATGTCAGCTGAAGTAAGCACAAAGACTGCAACTGATGTCAGTAGACTGGATCAGCCTATATCTGATTAAAAATTGCTTTTCCTTTGGCTGTGTTTTCAATCTCTCTTTGATGTGTTTAAGAAAGCTACACTATGAAAAGCACAAATCAGAATATGTCTAAAGGAAGATGTCAAGAGGTAATAGCAGTGATTAGATTTGAAATTTTGAGTCAGTCTTTCGGACTTAACTTCCACACTGGTGGTCTCATATCTGGAGACTGTCATCAATGTTCTCCCTTTTGAAGTATCTAAAGAAGCCAGCTTGTTACCATGTTAACCTTATCTTTGAAAGAAGGACCTGGGGTCTCTATAGAGAGATCAAAAGTTTGAATGACCAGTGAGAATAATTTCAAGTGGTTCCCCAGACTCCAGATAGCTTGGTTCAAATACTTCCCAGACATACAGAGATGAGAGTGAAGATACATGGTCAGGCTAATAGAAATATTTCCCCTCTCCATCCTGGGGCAAGAGGAGTCAGTAAACCAAAGCCAACTTTGCCTGTAATCCTAATTAAGAAACTTCTGTAGATTTTTGAGGGATGTAGGAGAGCTCTGTTACCCTCTGCCCTGCTTCCAGCCTGATGGCCAGGGAGATGGAGAGATTTCTTGTTCCAGGGAGGGTTTCTAAATGTCTTAAATCTGCTGTAGAATTGACCTGTAGTAATCTCATGTGTGTATGTGTCTAAAGCAGATGACCTGGGTGAACCAGTCCCTCTGGGAGGGCGATGGTGGGAACTCTGCTCTGTTGGTAGTGGGTCACAGCAGTGGTGGTGTGAGCTACCCAGGAGAGTGCAGTCCCTGGGGGTTTTCAGTCTGGCACCTCTGGCTCCTGCGTTCATGCACTCACTCACATACGCACAGCGCCATCAATGAGGAGTCATCTGCCGGTTGCACGCCCACAGAGCACATCAGGAAGGAAACGGCTGGGAAAAGCCAGGAGTATTTAAGAAAAAAAAAAAAGAGGGGGGGCGGTAAAAAAGAAAGCAGCAGCCGGCAGCCTGTGTATTGTACTGATTCCTCCCGGACTGAAGGAATCCTTTGCCCAGTGATTCATGCTGAGCTGTCCGCTCCATCCGGCAGCAGCCGTGTCAGGCAGCCACCCACTTTTAACCGGGTGCCGGCTCTGGTGCCAGCACCGGAGCCTGCAGCGTTTTGAGATTCTTTTGTTAGTCAGGGCACTGGCACTTCCTTTGGCATTTGTCAGTCTGCAGGAAGGCTTGTGTGTGAGTAGGGGCTTTTTTGTTGTTATTATTTTGTTCGTTTACACATTTGAAACCTGAAAGTTTGATTCAGACATCTTCCTCGCTCTCTGCTTTCTGTAGGTTGAAGTCTCTGTTTTCTGACGATTAGCCAATACCGGCTGTTCTGGCAATGAAGATGTCTCAAATCAATCCTATCCTGTCTGGCTTTCCAGGAAGAGAGCGGTCCCTCCCCTCGCCCTCCACAGCCCCTGTCATCCAAGGCTGAAATTTATCAGAGCTGCTGCGAGCAGGAAATTAGCCCCTTTACAACTGGTTCTCCACCGCTTCTCATTCACTTTATTGTTTTAATGTTTTCCAGAAAATAAGGCAGAAAACAAACCTGCTTCCTCTTTAGAAGAGTTGTGCTGTTAACCTGCAAAATGCTTATTTCCCTGGCAGGCTGCTTCTTATCTTTATAGCAGAACCACAAGATTAAAATCAGTTAAAGTTGAACTGAGATAATGAATAAAACACTGGAAAACATTTAGTCATCCGTTAGCATCCTGAAGATAAGGACTTTTACGTATAGACATCAAAGCTGTAATGAACACCAAGAGAGGGATAGGCTCAAGAAAAATGGAGTGAAGGGTGCAGCCTGCAGACTTAGGAATGTGCCAGTGAGGAACTTGTTTGGGGTCTGGGTCTTCAAAACCTGTATGAAGTTGACTTGGCTTTCCTGAAGAGCTGAGCACCTGCTACTTACACACATATGAAATTCACCTTGGAATTGTAGTAAGGTAACAAGACAGTGGTTTTAGCTTATTTTATGTCTGAATAAATAAATATTCATGTTTTCTGTGTGCCTTTCCAACAGCAACATTGGAAGATATTTTTTTTTTGAGGTATGCAGAAGGAAGACACTCTCTTAATTAATATCAGACATTTTTTGTGTTACTCAGCATTAAAAATAAACTTTTGCCTTTGCCAAAAAGAAATTTGGCAATTGTGAGCTCCCTTCTGCAGGAAAACGATGTCTGTCTTTAGAGCTCAGAACCAAGCGTTGGCAATGAAATGAGGCCCAATGTCCATTGATCTCAATGGAAAACCTATTATTAGAAAGATCCCTGTGACCACATCCTGCCAGCATTTCGTACTGAGAACCACCACTGAGGTCAGCAGGATTTTTGTGCAAATATTTATGGCAGGATATGGCCCACTTCAGGGCGTTCTGAGGGTTGACAAACCTTCAGCTGGATTGTTCCTTCTTCGTGGTGATCCTATCAGCCTGTAAAATCTGACCTGTGAACAAATCAAAAATCCCACTGTCCAAGCTGGGGTTGACTGAAACCAAGTAAGTCGGTTCGTGCAATTTGAACTCAGACGTGAGGCAAGACTGGCATTGCACAACGTCGTGACTGATTCTGCTGTGCCTTGGACACTGAAGGGCTTGTACCCTTCTAACTTCTCAAGAAAGCAGCGAGGAGTAAATCACTGCTGTGGTAGATGGGCCTGTGGCTTTGGCAAGTGAAAACTGTTGTTAATTGAGTAACTCAAGATTTTTGTCTGCAGCAAATGCTTTGCATATGGGACTAGTGCAGCTGATTTCCTGCTTGCCAAATTCAGCCCTATCGACACTTATTGGAACCACGAGCTTGGATGGCAGAGGGAATGCTCTCTCCTTTATCCTTTTGATATGGGGAATAAATGAATTCTTTTCAGCTTACTGTACATCCGTGTTTTCACTGGACAGCAGAAAACTGTGTCACTGACTCATTGTTTGATCTTGGGTAAATCATCTAATCCTGTCTATCCTAGTACCCTTGCATGCATAAATAATGTAATGACTTACATCTGTCTTTACAAGCTGTTAGAATAACTTTGGTTTATGTAGTTTTAGCTTTACTTTAGTCTTTTCCACAATGTTTTATTAGTGAAAGATGGAGTCTCTTGCCCAAGTTAAAGCCAAAAAGTTTCTTATCCCCATCTGGGTGCTAAAATAATCAGTGTTCATGGGTATTTATAATCTGCATAAATGATATTATTTTAACTAAAGTGTTTCTCATACTTGTAGGACCAGGCTTTAAGTGTATATGAATTCGACACTGCAGAAATTTCTCTGATAAAATGACAATCTGGCATTTTCAGCAACAACTGTTGGGGCCCAACTGGGCTTTTGGAAGGTGGGAACATGCCCGTGCTGTGAATCGAAGTCGCATACTCCCATACTCTGTACACGGATTCCCTGTAAAAGGCGAAATAGGCACAACAGTGAATTGGTGCTCACCTGAGAGAGGAGTTATGCTATTGCCTGGTTCATATGAAGAATGTATTTTAGATTGAAGCCTAAAAACTTACAAAACAAATCAAAAGCTTGATCATTTGCCTGTATATCAGCAGGGAAAATATGCCTTGCTAATAACAGAACTTTAAGTAGAAATGTATTGGTTTCAAGGAGCCTGGTCTCTTGGAAACCTTCTTTACTTGGAGATAATTCTTCTGGAGAGAAGAGACTGCAGGACACGAACTGAGAGTACAGGGGATGGGTGGTATTCTCAAAAAGAGATTTTTTTTTTAATTTATTATTTCTTTTTTTTAACCTGACTTTTCTCTTGGGCTTTTTGGACAAGAATTGTCTACTTTTCAATTTCAGTATTATCCCAATGCCAGAATAAAACGAAAACCTCAAAAATGGTTGCAAAGTGGAATTCGTGTTTTCCAGCCAGTCGTGGGCCAGAACAATTGTGTGTTTATGGAAGGCTGAAGAGAGAGGTTTCCACTTAAGCAGGAAAAGTCTAATCCTGCTACTGGGTCTCAGAGGAGATGTCTGGTTCCCCCATAGAGCTCAATGTGAAGCAGTTTGCGTCCAATCCCACACAGCAACTGTAGCATAGGCAGTAAGTGCAGTAATGGAGACAGCTTTGTGGTTAATGTGCTGAATCGGGACTCAGACTGGGTTCAGTTCTGGCTTGCCCAGAGGTTTCTTATTTAATCTTGAGCAATACATTTAATCTGTCTATGCTTCAGTTTCCTGTCCGTGAGAGTTTGCCTGCATGAGGCATCAGTGAACTGCTTTAAGTACAGATGTGATACTAATTTAGTACAACCTGTTAAGCAAGCTAACCACTTTAAGTTTATTTTAAGCTTTTTTGGAATAGTCTTAAGCTAAACTAAGGTAGCTAATTTTCAAGTTGGAGTACATATTTTGCACAGGTGCATCTAAAAATCTGATTGAAGCAACATAATGAAGCTGAAAGGTTCATGTGCACATGCCCTTGTGGGTAAATATTATTTTTTTCCCTAAACCTTGTTTGGAGGGACAGAAACGACCTTTTTTCTGGCTCCCTGCACAAATAATCAAATAGTTTCTCGACAATCCTGAAAGTGTGAGTCTACCAATAATCCTGGTAGTTGGGGCCCTTATCCTATGGGCTCCTCTACCTGAAAAGGCCCTAAATTCATATACATTTTGGAGGGTGAATGAGATACTCAGATTTCAGGAGGGGTCCAAAACCTTATGATTGAGGTTTCTTGCAAGACTCTAATAGAAAGTGAAGGAAATACTGTGAGAGAAGTCTTGGCATTGGTTTCCGTCATTGCAAAGGATAAAACACTGAGAGTCTAAATTCAGTAATTTTATTAATACCCTTTGAATGAAAATGTGCAGGTTCAGTCTGCACAAAGAAAGAGCATAATTGAAATGAAAGGGAATCTTTTAACTGCTTCCTCCTATTGTCTTGTCTTACTATCTGCTTTGTCACCCATGTTCTCTTTTGTTGGAATTAACACCATGGGTTTTGCTCCCAGGAATAATAATAGCAATAACAGACAATCACTGCTTTGCAAATAATTTTGGAAAGTACATACGGAAATCTTTAGGAGTGAAAATAGCTGCAGTGGATGATAGTTGCTACTAGCAATGAAAATGTTTGGCTTTAAGTATAAAAACAAACAAAAAAAGCATGTCAGAGATGCTGAAATTTCATCTGGATAGATATATGTGTAGACTGAGTGCATGATCTTCTCAGACACCGGAGGGATAGGGGGGAGATTGTGAATACCCCGAAGTCCTGACCTGTCTTTGTAAACTTCTCCTTACCACAGGCACTAAGTGTTCTTTAATGCAAGTCAAGCACTGCAAATGCAGAAAGAGAGAGAAATTAGTCTGAACAGGAAGCTTCAACTATTCTAAGACTAATTGAGTTTAGATAATTAAGGGGTTTTAGAGCAGTAATTCAGAGGAGAATGAGAGGGGAGGACAGTTTAATTGAGATTGCCTGTCCATCTGTGAATTCTCCATGCAGCCTTCTGTGGCGTGTCCTGCTCGTCATTCGCTCTGACCTCAAGGGGTTGATGTCATTTGTATTGACCTTATTAGATAGCAGCACTGCAGGCTTCCCTTTGCATTTCGTAGCTATTTGCGTGCTGCCTCTGGTGCAGGCCATGTGTGACAGTTGTCTGGGTTGTCCTTGACTGGAGGAAATGCCCTGCTCTGGCACATCTGCCCTTTGGAGACCTCATAATGTGCTCTGGGGTCACACCAGGAGTTGGGGGGATGAGGAACAGCGTTTGAATGCTGCTTTGTAGTTCAGTAGAGGCTGTTTGTGCTTGTTGAAGCTACATCTTCATCTCTGCTACAGCAGGGCAGCCAAAATTGGAGTAAACCCCCAAACCTGTGCTGCTAAGAGCGGGTTGATGGTGATGATAAGCCTGGCTAGTTCAGTAGGTGAGAGGAGATGGCAGCCAAGCCTCATGGCTTCCTGAGGGAAAAGGTTCCCAGTAGCTTTGTGCTGACTGCCACTAAGAAAACTTTTTTAAAGGATATCATTGTATATTCTGCACCTCGGGAGCAAACATGCCTGTGCTACCTGCAGTGTGGCACCATGGATCCTCTCCTGCTCTGCGACTCCCTGTGCAGACCCAGCTGGTTGATGTCTTGCAGATCAAGCTTGTCTGCTGCCTTTAACGGGCAGGGAGCATGACAGAGAAACCCCAAAGTAGCATTTCAGGTGTGTGAGGTTTGGGCACGATGGGCCTGAAGTAGATGAGTGAGACTGTCCCGTGGTGCAGGAGATGTGCTGGTTGTTGAGGATGGTGGTGAAGAGCTCACAGCCTTTGACTCAGCTCCTGTCCAACAGCGTGGGCAAACCCAGAGTGCTGCAAAAGTGGTGTTGACATCTGTATTCTGATTTAGTATTGAATAAATGAGGAATATGATACTGTAGCGGTGTCCTGCTCAACCATCCCTCTCTTAGACCGTGTCCACCCCACAGGCAAGTGGCGTGAATTCCGATTTTATGCTGACTTGCGCTCACAGACACTCCAGTGATTTGAACAGGGCTGGCCCAGCACCATGGCAAATGTAATTATGATCAAAATGCTGTCTAAACTGCAGCAGATCACATTTCTTAATTTAGAAAGAAGCTAGCAGATATTCAGAGGAAAGGCCTTGCAGACTCTATGAGCACTGACAAATTGTGATGCGCTTCTTATGCTGTGTTTGTAAATACAAGCAACCTGACTGGGTTCTGCTTCTCAAAAACAAGGAAACAACATCTAGGATGTTTTCATAGAGAGAGCAGGGCAAATGCTCTGTAGTAACCTGCTATCATCAGGTGTTTTCCTACTCATTGTCATCATTACTATCCCTCTGGGGCTATTCAGATATGGGAAAATGGATTAAATAATCAAAAAATATGTTCCTAGCTGCTAATTTTCAGTCAGATTTTATATATTTTCAAGATTTAATACTTCCTTCCTCTGCCAATCGCATCCTAACAATAATGCATTTTCAGGATATCGGAGACCACTACAAACCTGTGGTATTCGACACTTAAATATTGGCTTTTGTCTGGAGAACTCAAAGCAAAAATGTGGTTGGAGCCTCACCACATCTACTTGGAATTGGGAGGATTCGAGACCTTTTTGGAGCTGTTTGAGATATAGATAAACAGGAGACAAAATCTCAGAATGGCTTAAAGGTCTGAATTAACTTGTTGAGTGAAATCTCTTTAAAAAAAGAAAAAGCAGGTTTATGTTGGTCGTAGGTCTTCTGTCTGTGTCTCAGATCATGGTTAGTCCTTTGTGAGGCCAGGGAAGATGCACGCACTATGTGTAATGGGAATATGTTAACCAAGAGGACGGTTCTCTCTGCAGAAAGATTACAGCCCCCAGTAAAGGTTGGGGAAGAGTTAATTCACATATTGTTGTTAGGTTTTGTGGTTTTTTTTTTCTTCTAGTTAAGCAGGGCTTTAGACTGCCTTCCAGTAATCGGACTGTTAACTAACACCTCTGGCTTAGGGAACAGTTTTTTGACAGAGATTTGTTGTTTTGTTGTTTTTTTGAGAAAAGCAGATGATCAGGTCTGTTGGTGTAGATCAGTTGTAATGTCACTGAAAGTCAGGAGGGTTCCCTGCCTGTTTTATAGGTTGCCTGTTGTGCTCTGAGTGCTACAGTGGAATGGGTCAGATGGGTCTTCTCAGGCCTTGAGAAAGCAGCTGGTTTTGGTCTGCTGGGAAAACAGAACATAGGTGGTGGGCTTCAGCCAGAAGTCCAGTACAAGACCTTAAATAGAGGCTGATCTGAGGGGCAGGCCGAGAGCAAGACCTAAGTTCCCCGAGGAGGTAGCATTTATTTGAATTCTCTCTCTGAGTAGTCAAGTGCTTTTCTCCCAGGACTCAAAGTAGCTGCAGAGCCTTTTCCCTCCTGTGCCGAAGCACAACTAATGATTTCTTGGTCTTGTTAGTTTTGATTGCTCTGCCCATTTGGATAGTTTACTTAAGTCTCAAAACATCTGTAATTTAACTGGCAGCAATAGTCACTTGCCTGGAAAACAGCGAGACCATTCATGCCATGGCGGTGGTGACGCAGCTGGCCATCGAGACCACGTGCAGTCGCTGAGAGCAAAGCAGATCGTCTTGGGAATCAGTCTCTGGTAGCTCACACGTTAGTCGATGTTCATGTTGTGCCACCTTGAATTACTGCAGGTACTGGGGTGATTTCATTACTGGGAAGGGGGTGTTCTTACCCTTTGAAGCTGGTGATGTGATGGCATGGAGATAACGAGAGCCTCCTTACTGTGAGCAAGCGTTGGATTGTTTATTTGGCAAAAAGAGTGAAGTCACCTGCCTGATGAGAGATTTACGTGTTAGGGAGGTGTCAAAACGGCCCACAACTGTTTGATCTGCCAAATCTCGGGGAAGTTATCATTTCCACCCTGTTTGGGGAAGCTGTTTTCATTATGTTTTACCAGGGTGGCTGTACTGTATTGTCTACCTGACTCTGCACTGAACCGATTTGTTAGCTCCTGCTTGCCCCATCCTGACAGATGGGAAGGAGCACAGGTGGATCATAGATTCCCCCCTCCGCCCCCCCAGTATTGATGGTAAAGGTACAAGTACCAGGTCTGGTCAGAGATATTTCATGCCCGACTGTTGCATCATGCTTAGTGACCTTCAAACTCTTGCTTACGTGGAGACTGTGGGGACCTCTTGATTTACAGCACTGCTGTTGAAGTGGTTGTACACCTTGGCATGGGCCAAATGACTATTTCAGTTCAAGTCTGTGGGTGATGAGTGAAGAGACACATTTTGCACTCCTGTCACACTGCTGAGAGATTTATGTATTTTTGAATGTTACAGATTTCATTTGGAGTAAGAAAAAAAGACTTTTTTGCCTAAAGAAGAAAATGCCTTGCTGAAACATTTCTGTGTCTCTACTTCTCACTTCTTTGGGGTTACTTCCTCAAGGAAGCTCTGTCCCAGCTTTTCCTCCAACTTCTGATTGTTCTGGGCCTTTCTCTCCATGTTAATAATTTCTGGCTCTTGCTTGGGTTTCTTCCAGTGCCCTTCTCTTCCATCTCCACTTGAAAAAAAATAATCTTTCCTTTGCATCTTGACTCTCTTTTCCCTTGGCAGGAGACAAAAGGGAGGCACTGCTTGTGGAAGAGTAACAGCTTTCAGACCTTTGAACACAAAGTGAGCCTGAAGATCAGATGCTCTCCAGACCTGGTGGAGAGATGGAGGGATAGATGTTTGGAGGATTCCTGCATCACTTCTGGGCTGGAGGAGCAGAAGTGAAAGACAAGACAGCTGTAGTGGGGAGCAGAATTCATTCCCCGTCTCTCTGTCTACACTCTCTGGCCTTCTCGGACAACGAGCAAGCAGGTGCCTGTTGGCTGGATTGCAGTGGGTATTGCACAAGAAACTGTAGGCTGGTGGAAAGACTCCAGGGAGCCAGCTTCAGCCTACGGACAGTAAGTTTGACTCCCTTAGTCTAGACACTCGCACAGGGATTACGTCAACAATAATTTGTCAGTCTCTATTTATTTTCCAGTGGCATGGTTAGTATTTACTAGTGCTGAGATTCTTCTTATACTCTTCCATAGTCTATCGTACAAGATTCACTTCTAGCAGAACAGCTACCTAGGCCATAATTTCCATGCTTTTAAAAATAATATTGGTGATACTCATGCTTAGGAGAAGCAAAGGCACAGAATGTACCTAAACATCTGAAGCCCACCGAGAGGCAAGAACATCCTTTATGTGGTTTGAGAATCTCCACTTCCAGCTGATGACCCAAGAGTATGAGAGATTTTAATATGAATTGTACATATCCAAGTATGTACATCAGGTTTGGGATCAAGGTATGACCATACGGTGCTGTGAGATTAGGAAAAATTCCTTCAGTCTCAAAACCAGCAATGAAATGAGTGTCACAATTCCATTTTTTTACACAACAGACCTACCACTTTGAGGGACAAGTAACTTGAGCAAAATTACACACAGTCCCTGGGCAATGTAAATGCAGCCCAACTTTAAACATTAATTTAGGTGCCTGACATAAGAGGCCACTGTCTCTGGGTTCTCTGTGTAGTTAATGAATAAATTATCCTGCCTTTTGCAGGAGCTTTTCAAGCAAACGTCTACTCTGATTCACCCTCTGGAAGAGTTTTCCTGTTCGTATGGACTGGAAAGAAGGCCTGAATTAGGTAGAAGAAAGTTTTAAAATGAAGATGTGGGAAAAACCACATTTTTACTTCCTCCCTTCTGTTTGCAACTAGGATTAGAAGTTCAAGTGCTGCCAACATTTTACACCCTAACTTCTGGGCTCCATTCCCTCCAGGGACATTATGTCAAGTCTCCCTAATACAGAGAAAGGGTGATTGAACGATTGCATACGTTAAGGATTTGATATGAAATAACCTAAGTCTACAAAATAGTGACTTCTTAGAATGTGTGTAATACAGTGCTTGGCCTGCAATATACAGCAGGATAGTACAAGTTTTGCAAGACTTGTCTTTAACAGTTTGGATCCTCCCTCCAAGTACTGAAAGGGCATTAAACTCTGCAACCTGTTGGTTGTTGGACAGAGGGGAAACCCATGGAAAAATAAATCTTTAACTCAACAGAAAAATCAAGGAACTCTCTCAACCTCAGAGGATCAATGTTGTTTTATTATTAAACCACTGTGCTGTTGCTCCCATGGAAACAAAGAAACAAATATTTGGAGCTGTGTAACACCTTCCACCAAAATTGCAGCTAAGAATGTTTTGGGAAGTGTTTCTGTCAATGAGAGCCCTCCTGTTCCCTGAATGGCTGCTTTGTGCGGCCTTCCTGGACTCCTGCGCAGGCCACAAGGTGAAACACTGCACTCAACCTCATGAACATTACTTGTCTTTACAATTCTTTAAAAGGAATTTATTGCATCAGGAGGTCTTTGCCCACTACACATGAGAAGTCTGAGGCTGCAGCAATGACCCAGATGAAATGTGTGACAGCGGCGGCATTTGGTCATTTGCTGTTGGTTTGAGTGGCTTTTATGAAATCCATCATTTTCTACAGATCAATCCTAGCAAGATGACAAATGATTTTTACCTTGATCTTAGCCTGATCTGTTCAGAAATAGAAGGAAAAAAACCCCATGAAATACAACTGACATTTTGGCTAAAAATCATGTTTACTTTACTAAGATGATATGATCCATCTACTCATTACCAGTGGGAAGAGATCTTTCCATGCTGCCAGATATCTTTCACCTGAGGCACCTCATCTGTTTATATTTGCAGGTTGGGGTGAGAGGAGGAATTCTGATCAAGCTTAGCAGGTGCTCTTTTGGGGTTTGTTTTGTTTTGTTTTGTTTTTTTAATAAATTAAAATGCTGCTATTATCTTCTCTTTGTCTCCACACTTGCTTTCACCTGCAGGTCAACCATCACATTTCAGTTATTTTAACCAGAAAGTTTTCTTGTTACCTTGTTTTCCAAACAAGGACTTTAGTCCAAACAAGGAGTAGTAAAATACATAGAGTCTGGTTTTCTGTGTTGGGTTTTTTTTAGTGAATATAAGGTCAAAACTGTAATTAAATGGGAAAAGCATCATACTTCTCATTTCCAGTGTGGAAAATAGTTGGCAATGTCTCATTAAGTCCAAACCCATTTTGCAACCTTTCCCATGCTGGAAGCACTGATCACCTTTCTCTTGTCTACCCACATACCGACTTTCACACAGTTCATAGAAGTTTAATATCTTAGAAATCTCTTCTGCTCTGTTAAATGTCTTTGACATCTACTAGTTGCTTTCGAAGTTATTAAGGATGGGAGGGGGAAAGTACATTGACATAACGGTTTTGCACGTTAGGCTAAAGTGTACATTTTTGATGTGTGAGGATACATCATGACTTCAACTGTGCTCCCGTTCTGAACTCGAGTTCATTATGCTGCATTTACTCTGTGTAATACCACATACAAGGACACTGAAGGCCTCCAAATGTGAAGTAAAACAAATACCATTGTCTAAAACTTTCTAAATTTGAATGGAGTTTTTCTCATATTTCCCTTCCTAATGAACGTTGACATTATAGTCCAAAAACTGCTCAAAGCTGGAAGGTTTAAATTTTGACTGACTCTAAAAATCATCCTTTTTGAATTACGGGCAGGCTAAAATATACCAGCATGAGAAAACCTCCCTTTGCTGTAGGGTGAATAAGCAGTTCAGTTGCTTTTGATGGACCACACACTATAATACCTTTCAGTGTTATCAAATAATAGCTCGGAAACCCTTGGCCATATGCGATTTGAACTGAAATCAGAGGGCATGTTTGGTATGTGGTTTGTGGTCCCTGGAATATACTGAAATGAGGGGCTAGGAAGTAGTGCTTTTTATTTGTAAAATCCTGCTTAAGATAATCAAAGTAGTGAAGAGGAGAAGGAAGTCTTTTGCCTAGGCTGGCGGTTATCTGTGTATCATGGCCTAGCATGTCTCCAAGGAGTCTGTAATTCAAGAAATGTCCCCATGAAAGGGAGCAGCAGCTTTTGTTCTCAAAACCCAGCCTTGTCGTGATTGAGGCCACATGTTCCCTTATGGCCCCTAGTCAGTTTGAGGCTGATTCCTATTTAGTTCCTTTCAAGCAGTGTTATTGCAGCTTTATGCTATTGTAAATTCGCTCATTCTCATCATGTTATACTGAAGTGATTCTCTGGTGTGTCAGGCTCTAGGTATAGAGACAATTATATTCTTTCTAATATACTTTGGTTGCCTTATGTTGGGTAATATTTTTCTCTGTAATTATTCACAGTAACTGTGCCTCAGGGAATGGCTTGAGCTAGAAGGTTATGCAGCAACGCTACAATACTGTAAAATATCAATTTTGGTTTTGAAGAGATGCGTGAAAGGGAGGAGTGTTCTTGGGCTGAGGATAGTCTACGTAATTTGAACATGTTGCATTATGGTGAAAGAAAACCCAGCATCTTATCATAGACTCACAGAATGTGTTGGGTTGGA
>NW_010208894.1:7036-8127 GCF_000695765.1 Mesitornis unicolor | reverse complement strand
TATATATTTAAAAACAAGTTTTAAAATTTGCACATTCTGATCTATAAATTCATACAGATTTGAATTTTACTTTGAAATTTCCCGCTACCCAAAATGACAGATGAATAATAAGCTAACAATAAAGTTTCACTCAGTATCTTTTCCATGCCTCTTCAGATACAGCACCAGACAAATTTAAAATATAAATCAAAATCACTCCGATTGCCTTCTGAAATTACATTCACACTGTTTTAATACATGCAAACGACAGGGATATTTTTGTTCTATAATATCTCTTTAGAGGTTACAGCCAAAATGATATTTTTAAAGGTATCCTGGTTCTGAAGGAACAGCACCCTTCGCAAAAGCAGTCATTCCTAGGAAGACAGTGAGAACACTTGCAAAACAGACAAAAACGTATACGGAAAGGAAGCTATTCCAACACTACGTCAACATTACATGTTGCTGATCTTGGACCATATCGTGTCATTGATTTTTAAGTAGAACTTGAAAATTATTTCATTGATGGCTCCTTAACTGCAGTTGGCTATTTTATTTCTGCTGACAGGGGACTGAGAAATCAATTCTTTGAGAGACAGCGCCCACAGTTAACACCGTATTCACCCGCAACGCCAGGTCACTGCACAAAGGTGAACTTATCCACGCTCTGCAATGCGGGCTTACATGAAGGAAAAACCACAATTCATAAGTCAGAACACAGGTGCGAGAAGGCAAATCTCAGATTTAAGCACTGTTGACTGATACAGACTGACAATCTTTTTTTTTTCTCCTCCTAAGCCTTTTGGAGATTTCAGACCATCGAGTTACAGTTGTGGAGGCTCACTGATAAAGAGAATCCGCTAAAGCAGAAAATACTTATTTATGAAATAGAAAGAATGACTTCTACTTTCAGGTAGGTTCCCTGAAACACACAGTGAGATCCCCTTTGATAGCAACAATAAGTTTACACATGTCACAAGGAGATTATAGCCTCTCTGAAATCAGCAACTTCTCCTCAGCTTTCATATTCAGGTTATTTGTCATATTCAGTAAACGATGAAAGGAAAAACACACTTGACCAAGATCAATATTATTTCTTTTCTTTCCTCACC